>NW_002060943.1:7553525-7714405 GCF_000150275.1 Trichoplax adhaerens | reverse complement strand
TTTGCATCATTTTCAATTTCTGCATCTTCTATTTTTCTCATTGATTCACTAGGCGATATACGATTACTTTCGTTGTAGTTATATATTAAGAGTCCGGCTAAAATTAAGCCAACAACCTGTTCAAATGAGATACAAATTGCAAATTTACATAAATGCAAAACAAGATAAAGAAAGAATATCCAATGAATACCAAAAAGTCTCTTATATTAATTCTATAGCAAAGCATTCAAAATCAATACGTAAGTATTCGACTATGACTCGATATAATATCGATGCATTCTAAAAATGCAAAAAAAGTCCTGCTCATTATTTCTACCACGAATTATTAAAACCACTTTCCATGGCCATATAAATTGAAATAGGATTACCATCTACTTTCCGTACAAACATGCATGTAGCTAGCTAGAACAAACCTCCCAAAATTTGTAAATGTTTTTCTACAACTTAAGATTATTATCTACTATTGTAGCTATTACAAGTAATGATAGAACATGTCAATAAAAATGTGGCGTATAATTCCATATCAACTGGAATTAAATCTTGAATTATTTGATAATTATGGAAAACTAACCGACAACCAAGCAATAAACAATTTGCTAAGAAATTTTAAAATACTCTGAAAAAGCTATAGACCATACCACACAGTAGTAGAAGCTAGCTTTAAAATTTATAAGTCGCTATAGGAATATAGTCATATGAACTTAGTATCTGCGAATAAACAGTTGTACCACATAAAGAAACGATTTTACTCTTATGATACAGCAACAAAAGTAACACTAACAAGCAATCCCCAGATAATCTACTAGCAGTAAAATCTTTCTTAAAGGAACAATTTTCATCTTTCATACGAATATCCCAAGGTGTAAGAAAGTCTCTATTGAGCTTGTGAGTAAAATCCAGCGTTTGTAATGATATTACTATGTGAATATGTAATACGCGTATAAGGATGTACATTGTACAGTGCAGTTGTACTTCCTAACTCGCTAGTATCTTCACCGTGCTATTATCCCCAAAATATATTATAAAGCACATCCCTGAATAATTTAAAGTAAGTTCATCGAACAATTTTTTTACTGTAGAAATGCCAACTATGATAGCAATTAAAACATATCTCTCTAACAAAGTCATCAAGCTAAGTTAAAGGCTAAAGATGTTTTTGTCAATGCTCAATATCTTACCTGTATAACACCAATAGTAACGCCAATTCCTGTGATGACTGTATTATGCTGAGTCATGCTGTTTAGTAGAGCGCTTAAGCATCCCTAACAAATTGTAGAGAAATTAATCAAGGAAAAACTTAGTATCTCCGTCTAACCTAGTACCAACGGATTGATTAGATACAACATGAAAGCTAAGCTCAATAACGGCTTCATTATTATTTTAATTCTCATACATAAAATTAAATAAATAGCTTAAAACATTATAACTTTTTCTTTATTGGTTATTGGTTAAATTGTTACTATTACTTATTATCTTACATTTACATATATTCCATTAGCTGGAAGCGTGACATTGCGAACAAATATATCTTCTCCACATCCATCAACATAATAATCCGGTAAGCAACAAGAAGAAGGGACAGGGAACGGTTTAAAATTTTTGTTAAACCCCACACGGAAAAGGCCCAATCAGTATAATTTCTAGCGCCGCAGCAATGTAACTATCAATAAAGATAAATTGTCTTTTTCAGAATTATCAAATTTAACGTATCTTAGTGATTAAAATCTATTAGACGAAGTGTCTCACTACTACCAAAATATGTAATAATTTCATCGATGATTTTAAGATTCGCAATAGATGGTACAAAGATGAGAATAATTTAGAAGTTTTATTTAAATATTAAGGTATTATCGTACTGTACAGTATAAAATTTACTCTAATAATTTTTGTGTGCGGTACGCTGGACCTTCAAATAAGAAATAAAAATGTGTCAACTCAATCCAACTTACGTTATGTTGAATATTGTCAAACGCTCTAGTAACTGGAACCTCATTTGGCTGTCCGTATTTTGCTATGATCGTGTTGTATAAATTGTCTTGTAGATGTGATACAATCTGCAAAATAATATTCATCAGTCAGAAATAATTTAAGGCAGCCATGTTCTATAGGACGGCTTTTGAATTCGAGTGAAAAGTTCTCACCCATCCACATAAATACATATCATGTATCAATATTGCAGGATATATCTAAAAGTTAAGATCGCCTAGTTGTAAGGTAATTAGGAAACGATCTTAACATCTACTCAAATAAGAAATGCAATCTGCCTGATGTATAAGTGTATCATGTCCTTTATCTAACCATAATGCCAATAATATCATTCTACTGAGCATGATATTGCGATGTGAGACTAAGATGAAAAACGAACATCTATGAAATTTTTTTAATTAAAAAATTACCAATAATTAAGTTCAAGAAATAGTAAAGTAAAATATTATCTTTTCTACAAAATTTATGTGTTAGGAAGTATTCAGAATAAACGATTATACTACAAGTATTGCAGTTGCTATCGCTACACTACCCTACGTTGTTTGATTAGATATTTAACTTAAATGAAATGGCTGATTCTGCATGAAAATTGTAGCCAGTAGTGACTACACAGTGGATAACAATGAACTACATTAGACATAACTACTAAGCCAACTTTACTAGCATTACCAGTCAAAAATATTCGTTTTATTTACTGATAAAACCGACAACTTCAGTAAGTCTATTGGTACTATAGATGGGCGCATTTTATGGCTTTCATTATGTGGTAGACTAAATATCGATATCGGTACGTATTCTAACATATTTGTATCAAAAATCATTGCAAGGCTATATTTTATAACAATAGCTACAAGAATGCAATAATTAAACTAAAATGCTATATGTCTAGAATATACGACACTTACAATTGGACGATTAACACCTGCCCAAATGCCACCGGCCATTTCCAAAATGCAGACCGTAAACATTGTAGCAAGGAACTGAAAGAAATACAATAGATTAGAGTATACCACAAAATAAGAATTACAGTTCTCTTATAAAACATTCAAGTATATGAAAAGGATTATTCCCGCTCTGACATTAAAAAATTGTGTAAAATGAATCAACATGTAATACTTAAGTCTTACAGCGCTTAGAATCCCAATATGTTCTTGATATGCCCCAAGCCAACCTAAAAATCCTAATATGGCTATAATACAGCCACCAACAATAACCAAAATGGTTCCAGATCGGAATAAACTATTAGTTATTACGGACACATCGTTATTAGAAACCATAATCCAGATACCAACTCCTATTGCTGCAACTCCAAAACCCTTATATTAAAAATAATAAGAAACGTTCTATTACATTCCTATATTATAACCTAGTTTCATTATAATAACTATCGGCGGCGGTCATACTACAAACATTATATACTTTATGATCTTTATGTGTATGTTCGACTCTTCAAATTGTTGTAAGTAAAAGTACGCTGTATGTCACGAATCAGTAATAATGAAATGACGATCTTAAGCTAATTAATAGATCGATCGTGAATAGATTTGCAATAGCGATCATTTCTGAAGAAAATTTTCTCAATTGTTCAAGTTTATCCCACAAACTATAAGTTTCAATAATGAAATGGACATACAATAATTCAATTTTATATTCCGATATATATGACTATATAACTTATATAAATGCTGGTATACTGAATAACATCAGGTGATTTTGAGTACTTTTTCAAAGTCTTACAATTAAAAGTAAGAATATCATAGATAATGAATTGTGGTATTGAGTATCAATTTCAAAATCGGAACTTAAAAGGGCATAAAAAATACGTTATATAAAAGATATACATAAAATAAATATATACGGCACAATTCGTTTTCCTGTATTGATTTCTCTAGTTTTCTGAAATGATCAATAACATCTATGATAAAGATGGAGGAATGCGCGAAAAGGGGCAAAAATAATTAAACTTAATATCAATCGATACAATTATAGCAGAAGGCTCACAGAATTAGTTCTGTACTATTTCATGATTGGTCTTAGGCTTTAAATTTTACACTCAACTACAAATTGCAGCATATCATGTATTCTTCTGTCGAAAAAGCTTATATACTAGTCTCAAGTGTTTCCTCTTAGAGCAATTAGCGTGAGTAAATCGACTGGCTGTCTCGTCATAATATTTCTTATCAACATTGAATAAAAGTAAAGAGATGATCTTAAGCGTGATAAAAACATGATAAATCGATATTTAATTCATTGATGTTACCAGTGACAAATAGTATCAAAGAACACTCTTTATTTAAATATAAATTCGTGATAAAAGGCTTTATTTTTCTTTACTAATAGCCCTGAGGTCTTTATACCATAAAAGCAAATTGTTCACACTACCATTTTCCCTTTACGTCAACAATTAAATTTTAAAATTTCTCTTACAGGAAAAAATAATCATAAAGCGATTCATCACGATCGAATCATTTAATTTATTAAAATAGCAATCTAAATCTAACTTAAGTAAAACACTTATGTCTCACTACCGTACCTACTAGTCTTAATAAAATCAAAGGATAAAATTATAAAAATAAAAAAAGCCCTATGTTTCTCTTTAATGACTACTCCAAAAAATATCCCACTCAACTAAACGGAGTGATATAAGTATTATTTGATGATATTCAGTATATAGCCCAGATATTTTAAAAAGATTGTAAAATTACGAAAACATTTACATAGAAGTGCTTGATAACTCTATTAATGAAGCGCTAATCGAATTGATAGTAAGGGAATTAATCGAAAACAACGTTTCGCTTTTGCTGAAGAATCCATGGCTTTACATAATCTTACTGCGAACTAAGCTATTGCATTAAATTCTACTATCTTTATACATTTTAGAATAGCATGAGCTTACCCAAAAGAGAAAATTAAAAAAGAATAATGTCCATCGGGCGTAGACCATTTTTCCAGTAGCTCGAGATTCTTTTAAATTCGTCATTTTTCCTTATCTTTTTGGCTGAAGTTATGTCACGAATTTGTTAAAGATATGATGTTTCTTTAGTTTTTTTATTATTTTATCTCTTCTTTCTCTACTTGTAAATCTTTTAATTTTCGATGACACTTTCCCTCTTATTCACTTTATCCTCATTATTTCATAGAATTATTTTATAATCCCATTGGCTAGAGCATTCTACGGAACAGTAATAGCTATTTAGATGTTGTTATAGTAACGTCAAATGGACTATGTCAATAAAATGGCATTATTAAGAATCCATTTATCTCATAAATATTCAAGATCCTGCTTGATCAAAATAAAACTTATCCTCGTGATCATAAGCAAACATGCCAATTTATTCAGATGCTATCGCACCCTAAAACAGCCAAAAAATTGCGCACTTAATTTATATAATTATCTACAACTTTTTGTATAATTAGAAAGAGGTGACGTATTTACTTTCTACAAATATTCGTATATCCTAGACTTATGAATGAAATTATCTATCAAAGTGAGTTAAGAAATGGAGGAAAATTTTATAAAGTAAAGGTATAATACCTTTGGCTTACAATGAATTACATTTGTAGTATAGATTACAATACATTTGTGGATAATTTATTTCATAGTAAAAATAAACTGTGAATGTGTAAACGATTTATAGGTTCTCATGTGAACTGATGAATTGAAACTTTATACTAACGTTTATTCAAAGTCCAAATAACTTATAGGATACCTAGAAATGGTCTATTTTATGGGAATATAAATTAATTAGGATTAGTAGCACAAATATGATACCTATTTGTTAGCGTTATATTAAAATATATCTTTAATTGAATATTGATATGTGTAATATGTAAAAGCTTCCAATCTTTATGAATGTATCATTCAATTCCATCACGATAATCTCCTTTCTTGGTATTTTATTAATGAAGATCATCACGAAATATTACTATAAAATGTAAATAAAACAATCCTGTGGTATTTAATAATACAATCAAATTGTTATTAATCAAATTGTCCAGAAGCGTAAACTTGATAAGTAGGAATTACTTAACTCTAGAACAAGCATATGAGTTCTCCGTTTTATGCTTTGGAAAATTGAATTTAGCATATGTTAGACCTTTATTTCAACTCGATATACAAAATCGGATACTAAGTCTAGTATAAATTAAAAGAAAATTTCTATCTTACACAATATAAACTTTAACAACTGGTATTTTATGATACATGTCGAACCAAATATGACATCTCTGGCAATCGAAAGTAACCGTAAGGATAGATAGCTTGCATGTAATACTATCTATCTTTTTTGTCTAACTCGGATAAATTCTGATACGAACAACAATCTCGAGAAAGCAGGAAAATAAAGTCTCTTACAAGTACTACTAGCACTTAACAATACTTTGATACTTGCAACAGTACCTGATTGCTGCAGTAAGAAATGATATTCAGATTTAGGGCCACTATAAGCTATTCGAAGATATTTTCATTATTAATTGAACATATGATGCCTACTGAATCAAAATAGAATTATGCCAAAGTTTTATAAGCCTACTAGAACAATACGTAATCTTATTGATGGTCAATCAGATATATTGAAATATGAAATTATGCGGGCATACAGGAAAAGCATTAGAGGTATACTAATGTATAGAGATGTATAGTATTGTATACGATGTACTACAGCAAATTGATTATAAAAATGTGTCTAATGAGAACATAGAAATCAATTTCGCCATTTGTACATGTGATATATTGCAGTAAAAATGAGCATTTCTGAGCATATAGAGTAGATAATTGCAGAGTATACGCACTGTAGTATAGTAGCTTAAGTTTGAGATTGTTCAATAGTATTACCTCTGCTGTAATACAGTTAACGCTTATATGGATTAGCTATCTGACCATTCCTATCTTGATCCTTCTTGTTGTTATACGTTCGAAATAAATCTTTTTCTAATCCTGAACCATTTAAAATCATATTTTGCCGATATCAATTAAACATGTATAAACAATACAAGCATATCCTGATCTATTTTCAATACTCAGTCAATAGGAGTTAGAGAAAGCAATACATTATTATCACGGCACTGTATAGATTGCAGCTTACTACATAGTCTATCCTATATACGGTACTCATCGGCTAGGGAAATTATCCAGACTTTTAATTCTCTGATATAAATTTTTCTATGGCAGCTATGGATACTGTAGATAAAATTTATCTTTCATTCTTTCTTATCATATACTGCTTATACGTTTCACTTCGAATCCATATCGTTAAAAGAGATGAAAACCTTATTCGTGTCTTCGCATGTTATTCGAGATCATGAGTACCAGAGATTATCAAAATACGACTCGTATATCATTACTTACAGTATCTGAGATTTTATTAATCCTATCAATTTCTTGCAAGATACCTTTAAGTTCGGGGAGTATAAAACGATTCATTCCTAGCTGTATGTTTCTTCTCTTTGTTCATAGGCATAATCAGTACGTAAAAACTTTTCTTGGTATAGCAGTATCTCTCTCATATGAATCAAACAATATCTAGTAAAGCGTAAATTGTTTTCCTGGAGTCGTGGATGTTACATTCGAATAGTGATGCCATTGCACTGTATGCGTCTAGCGAATCTCTCAGATATGAATTAAACGATCTCGGCCTGCTTTCCCTAAAAACTCCCGGCTTTTATATCCTCAATGGTGGATTGTACCGTTGAATGTCTTCAGAATCTATAGTATACCTTCCTAATACTTAAAAGTTCTGAGTACTAACCATAGAGGTTCTAATCTTCGTGTGGCCATCCAGTCATGTTTATGCCAGGGACTACTCAATTTATAACATTACCGTACTCTCACTTTACAAAAACCTTGCTCTTTACCATGGACGACTAGAACCTTATGCTCTTACTTTATAATCTGATCATAAAAGATTATAAAGCAAGAATGAGGACTTTATAAAATGAGAGGAGTCGGTAAAACGCAAATTCTTTACCTGATGTTATGTCCAATAAATTACCCTTCAGATAGTATTGTAATTGCACTATAAATTGCAAACGCGATCGGTACACGAGTAATATACTCCTATCTGTCTGGTATCAATGTCATTGATTACTCTCCTGACAAAGAATAAAGTAAATTGTTCTGCTCTTCTAAGTTGCTACTGTCCACTACTATTTTAGCTTAGGTCTAGAACTACCTTCTAGACTACAATCACACAGACAAACTTCACAACATGGAGCTACTTCTGCTTCATTCCGACTAATATGATCAAGGTTATGTTCTCGTGAAAGCTACAAAATCAATTACTAAGGAGCAACATTCCCAATCACGAGTCAATGACCCAAGTTTAGTCGACCTAACCTATATAGGCAGAAATGTATTCCGACACCAATACTTACAGTAATCTATACTACTATTCAAGGTACATTTGTGCCATGACAATACTGTATATTAAAGCATTTGTCTTCAAACGTTTATTCTTTTCCTGGTGAAATGTATATTCAATTGGGATAGTGTTGTCGTTGTACTATATATTGTAAGTACTATCAGTAATACGAATAGTGCATGTCTCCGAAAAGCATTGAACAATATTTAGTAAAACGTCAATTCTTTGGTGGTATAATGTACATTGGGATAATATTGTATTTGCACGGTCTATTGCAAATGCTATCCGTATAGCGTACCCGCATTAGTGTATCTCTCTGATATCACTTCAACAATGTTTGGTAAAAGACAAATTATGTTGCTGGTATAACGTCTATTTCAAACGTTATCCATTCTATTTTCAACTTTGGACAACCCAATCTGTGATATGAATTCAACAAGTATATGACGATCTATCCTGATCTTTCCATTTGGAACAGATAGAATGCATACTTAGTAAAGAGAAATGAGAGAAATGATACCCTGTATCGATTGCAGTTTCATGGGTTAACCAATAATGTAATTTAGCGTAGTACAGAAAATCCTATGGCAAACTGTGGTACGACTTCGTGTTTTATTATCTTGTACAATGTACATGACTGCCTCTCAGTAAAGTAACATGTGACAGCGATGGAAGTTTCTAAGCCAGAATGAAGCTGGGATGAATTGTGTTGGGATCATTTCTCGTTGGCATAAGCAAAATCGCTTGCAAGAATTGAATGTGGAATAAGAAAGATAACTAATAGAAGGATGGAGTAAATTGATTTCTTGATTTTGTAAGACATCTTGATATCCATTATATACTACTATCTGATTGGCTAGTGATGATGTCATGTGGAGTATTAATGTACTGTACTGTAGTTGTTAACAGCAGCGACCACCGACCCACTGGGTTTCTTGAGCTTTGGCATTGGTAGCAATTTTGCCATGCTATACACAGGCATGAATCATTTGATCATGTCTGTGAAGGGATTATGACTGCATAGTTTATGTAGTCCATGGTAGTGGGCATTTCTAAGCCATATCCATTTTAAATATACCGTGGTTTTGCTTCTCCGTCATGCCATTCCACTAATAAAAGCGTGTTCCGTTGCCTTGACCACCCATGGTCTTGTGCTTTCCCTTACATGTACTTTATAGTAAAGTATCTCTTTTATCCCTGTACACTGCTTACTATTAGACCCTAATGTGCTGTATAGTACAGTAGTATCATAGCGCACCAACTCAATCGCAGTACGGTACTAGAAATACCTCAGCTACGACGTCACTTGCATAGTAGCACGTAGCATCACGTCGCACGTACATTGGGCAAGAAATTGACCGTGACTCTCGTCCAAAGTGACTCTCGTCCAAAGTGACTCTCGTCCAAAGTGACTCTTGTCCAAAGTGACTCTTGTCCAAAGTGACTCCTTCCTTCTTGCCAAATTCGCCATTTCCTCTTTGAAAAAAGTTCCAAAATCAACCATGGGCTCATGCACTAACTGTCTACGAATAACGTTGATCGCCTTCAATACCATTTTTTTGGTAAGTTACTTGCTTAGATGGAAATGATTGCTTTCTCAGTCTCTTCTATGGCAGCATTCCGTAGTGTTTTGAATCGGACTAATGTTATTATTGCAGTGTCTTGTTCGAGGTGATTGTCGCCCAACGTGATAGGATCAAATTTGTATTTTTTCTTTATTTCGCTTTTGGACATGAATTTATTCGTCTACCAAGACTGCTCAGAGAGCGTTTCACATTTTAAAATTATCCAAGTTCCATTTTATGCTAACTCAATCATCTTTGAACAGATGATTGAGTTCATTTGCATACTTCATTGAAAAGGAATTGACTATCAAGGATTGAAAGACCGACCTTATGTATTTAAAGTGTTAGTACCAACTTTCGTTTACAACGCTGTACTTTCATGTTGACTTACCATAACCCAAGAGTAAATCATCATCGCTGTTGATACAAAATCACATCGCTCGATCATTGTCATGTATTTCCTTCATTTTATTTTAATACCTTTTCAAGATGAATTGGACATTGTTGATCGTCTTGCCTTTCTCTTTCTTTCCAAGCTTGAACTTGGACGTACCGCTATTGCAATATACTGTACATAATATTCGGCCTTTGTTACTACAGTATAGGATGATGATGGACATCACCGCCATACATGATCATACAACGAGAGAGGCTGTGAAGAGGGATATTCACAGCATGATAGAAAGGGTTTAGTCACGTAGTGGACTCCATGGAAAGAATTGAGCGCTTGTAATCGATGAATTTCATCGACACAGTAATAATTTCAATATTCCAGCGAGACGAATAGGACGGTCGATATAGGCTCATGTTACAATCTTGGCTATAGTCGTATTTTCACAGTCAGTACGATAGCATGTTGTTAGGATAGTAGATATTCATGATTTGATTAGAACCAAGTTCAAAAAATGAAAAGCCTTGACAACAGGTAAACATCGACTCATTATGCCTGATTGAATTCAGTATGCCATGATACGTGCTATGAACAAGTCTTAATCCAATTTTACGCGTATTTACTAATTTGTAAACTCAATCGGAGATCGAAGAAAGTCTTTACTGTACGGTACTGTCGATACTCCAATTCCATAGGAGACTGTTACGAGTAGAAATGACTTGATTTTTCAATGAAATTGGGCTTTCATGCTTGAAATCTACGAGAGACGTAGACTCACTACTCCTGACGAAAGGCGATGATTCGCATTTAAGTCACTGGAAGTAAAATATCGAGTAGGACAAGCCTGACATAAAACAATACTAATGTCAGTAATGGATCATAGCTTGACTGTGCAAGACTACAGTCGTAGCAGAGAGTAGTCCATGCTATTACTAAGTAAAACCATCACGTTAATGTGCTATACACGATAGTAATAAAAAAAAGTCATTATAATTAATAATTATTAGCATGTTATTGCACAAGAATTCGCTCTTGCTTTATTATTATTTTATTGCATCGATCAACAACAAGGCCTCAATAAGTCGCTTATCCATAATAATTGATATACATTACATGCTATACTTGACTATTACCCAATTGATTGAGTCCTTTATTAAGGTTAATAACCCGACCCCTCCAATGGCTTATGCATCCAAAATTAACTGTGAATAACATGATCACGGATAATAAACATACGTCAATGAAGAATTTTCTCGACGATGAAGATGAACATGTTTCATCTTCGTGTATAATCTTTTAATTTCTAATGCATAGTCCAAATATTTACTGCTTTGAATTACCAACGCTATCATCTTCATACTATGATATTGAGCATAATACAAGTAGAAACCGCATACGTACGTATAAATTATGTTCTACACTTTATTATATCCTAGACTAGTACTCGTATATGAAACTAATCTTTCTTCAATTCTTTTGCTTAATTACTGTACAGTACAGTACCAGTATATTAATGGAATAAATAACATTTACCTTACTATCTAAAATAAGTGATATGATTATGAAAGTTATGCAATATTGAAAAATAATATAATTTTTTAAAATTGATAGCATACGACGTTGATAAAATGCCCGTACTACACATAAATCACTTTTTGACTGTGTTTTTCACTTTGTAAATATTTTATAAATGATTACAGCAAAAAATTAAAAACTTAATTTTCTTTTTACAAATGTTACAGCTTAGTGGTATAGCATTGATTGGGGCATCGGCTTACATCTTCGCTACATCCGCTGATATTACTACCATTGCAACAGATGGAGGAATCTATGTTACCGGAACTGCCTTGGTTATGGCTGCAGGAATTCTAACATTCATTGCTAGCATCTTTGGCTGTATTGGTGCTATGAAAAGGAACTCTTGCATGCTAATTACTGTAAGTTAGATGGTAATCTTATGAATGACCGTTCTTCATTCTCTTGAGTTTGCTTTTGAATTACAATGTTCTAAAATATCCTTTCACTTATTGGACTATTCAATACATTTGCACATTTCCATGTCCAGTATTTCATTTTCTTGTTAATAATCTTTGCCATGGAATTGGGAGGTGGCATCTACGCTGCAACGAATAGTCCTGCGGTAAGTGCGATTCTTACTGTACAGTACAGTGTACACTCATCAATAAATTTGACATGCATCGTTTTCGTGATAACTACTCTTACTACAAGTAGAGCAGTTACCCCTTTCATTTTTACGACAGAATTCCACTATCATCACAGATGATCTTGAAATAAGTTTCTGATATTAAAGTAAAGTGATTCATAGTCCCTTATTGATCTAAAATTAATAAGTATTTGTTTTACTCCCAACTAAAAAATGGGTAACTTATAGATAATAAATGCCATCACGAACAGTTTCCGGTCAGACATTTCCAGTAAATACGGCGTTGGAAATAACGGTCCTTTAACTACTGCTATTAACCATATTCAGCAACAAGTAAGTATTTTATATACTTTATTATTCTATGAAATGCAACTACAGTGGAAAGAAATTTTCCTTAAATGCTAATCATGTTAAAATAAAATAAATCTATCTTCCATTAGTTTAAATGTTGCGGTGCTCAAACATATACCGACTATACTGGCTCTGAATGGGGTAAACAAAGTAACGCAACAATTGCCAACCCAGTTCCGGATTCATGTTGTAGGACCGTTACACTAAACTGTGGCTTAAACAGGACAGACAATACCAACATCTATACTAATGTAAGAAAATAAAATAACCAATACTGTGACTGATTTCATGTAGGAAAGAATTCTTTCTAACCAAACTTTAATAAGTCTTTTTTTGCTTGTAATAATGTAAATTTAATATTTCTAAATTTTCGCCATAATAATCATTAGTCCTGCCGAGTTCAACTTACAAATGCGGTTGCTGAAAATATACGCATCGTCTTAGGAGTTGGCGTTACCATTGGGATCATTCAGGTAAGGAATGAATTTTCCTAACAATAACTTTACTGTTAAATACCATATTTAAAAATTGATTATATTCATGTGTTCGTCGCTGTAACTGTAAAAATTATACTTTGAAAAATCCTGATATGTTTTTAAACCATATTAGGTTTTCGGTATGATTGCAGCTATAATGATGGTTTGCGACATAAAGAAAGAAGGTGAAGTTGTGTAATGCAATATCTTAGGTGCCATTATTCATACCAAAGCAAGTGCAATCTACAAGAAAAGTATAACAATATAAATTAAAATTCCGTGATAAGAGTGCCTGTGATTATTTAAAGCGGCATACAAAACGAAAAAGCTTCTATTATCTACCACTAGTGATACAGATAATCCTAGGTTGATTTGCCGCTTGTTATTAGTAGTTTGATGTTAACGGTAATCATTCTATAAATAAAATGAACTCTGTATACGACAAGGGCGCTCAAAGCTCGACTAAGAGTTATATATTGGTGTAAGGTATAGAGATGTAAACTTTTATCTGTAACAATGCATATTCCCTAGAAGTTGGTAGTCGAATTAAGATAGCTCTAAATGTATTTGAACCTGAACCGAACCAGCGCAAGGAACCTAGAGAACCGAGCCGGATAAACTGACTTTAATCGGTTTGTAAGCGGTTCGAACCGAACCTCTGACTGGTCTAGCTCTAATTATTAAGCTATCAAATAAATAAAAAGCTAATTTGTGTCTGATAAACGATAAATTATTTTCGAGATAGAATCTCCTAAATGATGAAAAAGTTACTCTTGCATTAAAGCATAGAAAAATTAAGCAAGCTATTAATACAAGAATTGAACTAGTGTATTATCAACGTAAGACATCAGCTAAGTATCGTTTGACTGCTCTTGGCTGCTTAAATTGAATTGTTTCAACAGCATTCAGTAATTCAATTTATATGAATAATTTTGCATCAATAGCCTTAAACGATTTTTATTATCAGTATAGAAACCATCATTACATTATGAAATAGCGCATGACCATTTGTAAACAGAAAAGAAAATGAAAAAATACTTAAATCAATTGTAAATGTGCGTTATTGATATACAGTAATCAGAGGTATGTACTGTATCTTTCTTAATAGAAATAATCTCTGATACTGTTTGCTATAGTCACAAATGCTAGCATCATTTTAATACTTTATGGAATAAAGGCATAACATTATTATACGTTACTGTACGTCCATAATTTTGCATACATTTTTATACCAGTATTTACACCATTTACATAGTATTTATCATTGTATTATTTAAAGCGCTTATAAGCTTAATAATCATTTCAGGACTGCAGGGTTTTAGATTGTTCCATCATAGTGATCATAACGCATTATTCTTCCTCCTCCATATATATTTTCCAACAGAGTCTACCGTAGGCAACAAAAATTCAGAATGTTATTAAAGACGATGTAATCATTCTTACTTTACTATTTTATCTAGCCAAAATATAATATCCTACAGTAAATGAGAGAATGACACATGCGGCTCACTAAAAATAAATAAAAGCAAATCAGGCAATGCATAAATGCGTGGGTGTCTAGCAAGTTTACTTCCCTTTATGATATAGTAAAATTAATTTACTACTTTCGTGGCATCAAGATTCAATATGTAGGAAGGTATTATTTATAAATAAATAAAATATTCGTTTCCAAATACTACGGCAATGATCAGGAAATCAAAATCAGATTCAAATCCAATTTTGTACGCAAATTATAAATAAACGGTATACAATATTACTGTACATCTTTGAGCGATGATTTATTACTTTAAAATTTAATTATGGGTATTCCAGTTTTATTACACCTTATTATTTTAAAGCTTATAGAACAAAGTAGAGAGCGATAATTCAGAGCAATTAGAACGGATAATTAAATATAGTAATAAAGCAGATGTAAAAATTGAAAGCTAAAGCTCTCACAATATCCGTTACCATTCGTATTACCCTAGCAAACATATTTAGCTCTAAAAGCGTAAATAACTGCATCAAATCATATCCGGTAAGGTTCTGAAATTATGACATTTTTTTAGTACCTGATTTTCTTCATCATCAAATATCATATGAGATATATTAAATAATCATCCATAATTCAATCGACTGATACATTTAATAACAAATATTTATGTCTAACGCATACGCTATTGCAACAGTTTGATTATCAAATGGTATACGTATAATTATCAGCAGGCTTTAGACGAACTTATTATTTTGCGTTCATTCTAGTACGCGAGTCGATTCTGTAGAACATAATGTGCAAAATAAATTATTATTAAATCTTAAGTTGTAAATCTTATGCATGAAATGCTCATATTTAGATGTGATATAAGGGTAAAGATGTACTTTTAAGATAGATACTATTTAATAAATACTGGATAAAAATCGTCATTAAATAGTGTATAATATGACGTTTAACTTGTTACATGCGAAGTTTCTTTTAAATAAGCACATAAATTAACTATTCCAGATGTCAAATGTATATCTAATGCTATTAATATAACTGTAGTGAAGCCTAGTAAAGTGTATAGATTATTTAATCTTACTCGCTTCTAGTTGATCATTTAATCTAATCATTTTATGTATTAACTAGTATACTTTTCATCCCTCATATCTACTGATCGATGATAAATCAAAGAAGCCCTTGTTCAAAGAGTGAACCTATAATAATGCTACCATTATAAGTTAATCAATTAGATTGATATTTAAAAGAATTTTTCTGGTATCTTAATTTGAGTTATTTTAAGCAGGATTATCATTATCAGTTTAAATAGCGATTTGAATTCAGAATAGTTTTCCATCGCGTCCTCATGACAGAAAATTAATTTAAGATTCAAAAAACAAATTTCAAAGTAAGAGAATAAATCATAAACCTTACTTAATCGTCAGCACGAATTGTTAGTGTTAATTAGTAGGGCCAATTCTATCGTAATTCGATAAGCAAGTTTGTTCACTACCTTTGTCTAGCTGAATAACATAATACAAAATTTATATATAACGTGACGTTAGCCCATGAACAAATTGTCATTCTTATAGATTAAATTATGATATCCATTATCCATTCAAATGTAATTCAAACTAGATTTTAATTACAATAGTAATATCCAATCTTCTAGTAGAAAAATGAATGAAATGGAGGGAGTTTCCATTGGAATGACACATTTAGATACTATATTTAAATAGTGGAATTATCTGATTGGGACACTATGACGTCACATCACGTTACTATGGTGATAATAGTCTAGCTTACGTCAATTCGATGTGTTGATTGAGGCATATCTTAGCAACGAGTTAAAATTAATAAAATAAATCAATCGTTTCAGGTCCTTTCTACATTATAACAGAGGTCCTAAGTTTATTAACAAATTTCAAATACTATTATATATATAGTCTGTTAGCGTTCGAACAAACATAGATTTTCCTTCATTCTTCAACACCGACTGTGTTTATTTCATATTTTCTGCTCTAATCCTTGACGGCTGGACCGTAGCTAAAAATTGAATTGATTCAATATGGCTGACTGTGGTGATCTTGTTCGTATTATTTTAATCGTCCTCAATACCATCTTCTTTGTAAGTTATTGATTTCATTCTTAACTTTCTACCATTAACTTACCTGCTAATGCAATGGACAGCCTGTATTTGTGGAGTTATTTACCGAAAAATAAATGCAAGAAATATCAACAATTCAATTGATCAGTAATCAGCTATAGTAGTTCGCCATGGCGTTTCATGTTTTTAAGATGAAAAGTAAATTCAATATCGTAAAATATGTTCAGGGATAAGCGGATATTATTAATATTATTCTGTCAATTTCTTAGCTAATTAATCTATTCGATACTGTAATGACAAGCCCTAAATTACTCTCACTTTAATATTATTGACATCCCTATAGGCTTGTTTAATTTGTCTTGTTTTCATACCTTATTACACTTGAGAATGATTAATCTAAATTTATTAGAAAAGTAACGAAGTTATAAGCGATACATACGTGTAAAATAAATAATGACTACTGCGGGAATGGCACTACCGTAGAAAAATTTTCATCGTGCCAAAACATATGTATAATCCTTGACTTCTCATGAAGTAAGCTTAGCACATGATTGTTTTTATCACGCATAAGGAAATTGAACATGATAAATATTAGTATCCATTCTACAATTATTTATTACCAGAAATAAATCGGCGAACAAGCCTAATCCAATGATAATTTGAATATTACTTCCTTAAAATTTCATCATCGCAAATAGTTTAAATTTTCAGTATATTATTCTGCTTCAATAAAATGACTGTATATTTATCTTGATCATTTAATGCTTATAGTTATAAAATTTAATCTTACATTTGATATATAATCCAGGGGATGTAACTCAATTAAACTATACGCAGTAACTATACGTAATAGCGCACAGTTTTATTTTAATTATAACAAAGTCAGAACTTCTAATATATATTATGGCACCAAATTTTATGCTCATCATAGTCATATAATTATTTGTACATGGCTCTTCAGAAATGTTTATATCATACCATTGATAAACTTATGTCAAGAGTAAATCAGATATGCCTACTCTAGCGAGTTAATGACTTCATTTATTTCAAGAAATCGTTTATCATGTATCGATCTAACGGTATATACTTCCAATATTTTCAATACTAAGAGAGGCTGCCTTCTTTTTTATTACTTGATCTAAACTAAGTTGACGATGACACTGGCATAAGTAAGCATTAAAATTTATACAGTGAATTAAAACGTTTTAACTTTCTTATTAATTAGAGAACTATATCCAGTATTAGTAATCCACATTAAGTTTTGATGAGATTTGATAAGAAAATCCCATTTGAAGTAATTAAATTTTGCCTTAATATATCATTTTCGGTTAAATTCTCCTTACTGTCTCTAGTATTGAAACTATCAATTACTGCAGTCCGGAATTACTTGATAGGCAATAATTACATTTCTGAACTTTACTGCATCGTTCTATTAGTTACAATTTCATTAAAGACTTATCAAAAATTGCTCCACAGAAAACATTTCGTGTTTTATAACTTAGACAAAAGTGAATCAAATTTAAGGCTAGTCTACAAGTAAACCATCTTTCTCTGTGATGTACAAACTCGCTAATAATAAAATAATTAATAAACTACCGCACATTGAATTAATGTTGGGCATTTATTATTTTTTATCTATAGCTATGCGGTGGTGCAATGATCGGTTTAGCGATCTATGTTTTGGTTGTTTCCGGCACAACTATTACAACCGCTTTGGGAAGTTCTGGATTAATTCTTCCAGGTGTGATTTTACTGATGGTAGCTGGTATTGTAACCTTCATCTGCAGCGGATTTGGATGCTGCGGTGCTAACAAGAGAAAGAGATGGTGTTTAACAAGTGTAAGTCAATTTAAGTTTTGGTCACCATGTTTGATTAGGGTTTATACCTCGAAAAAAAGCTTCATTAGTTATAATTAGATTTGATATTAAAAGTTTCACTTATCTCTTACTGACCTTTTAAATAGTACCTCATCATCCTATTCGTTATCATCGTATTAGAAATTGCTGGCGGAGTTTATGCTTATGTCAATCGTGATTTGGTTAGTAAAGAAGAAAAGATAGCTTTAAAAGAATTTGAATTGGATTTATGCTTTGATTGCATACTGCTGTTTCATTGTGACTAGAAATTCATTTCTTCACTTTTTTAAATTATCAATTTAGATTACCACAAATCTAACATCTAGGCTTAATTCTGATTTGGCAACCTACTACAACACACCAACTACTCAAACAGCCTTTAATACCATTCAATCTGGGGTAAACTATGGACCACATTTTGTCTCATAATCAAATACTAAAATATTTAAATTAAAATTTTCTAATTAATAGTAGCGAAGATTGTATAAGTCATTGAAAATAACTATAAGAGTCTTTGAAAATCAAATACTGCAATGATTGATCGATAGCTTTTAATCCTTAATTTTCAATAATTTATTACTATAGTTTTGATTATTCGTGATATATGTATGAAAGAGTAAGATTAGCTGCTTCATAGATTTACTGCTTTCAAGCCATAATTATAACGATAGTGTTAAATTAGCTATACTTATGTTGTACAATTCATCTATTTGTCTATTACTATAATTGTGATGATATTAGCATTAAATTGATTAAAATGTCCAATTAATCGAACTGTTGATCGCATTTCAGCTGTCCTGTTGTGCTGTCCACAATTATACAGAGTGGAGGGGTACATCATGGTATGGCAACGTTTCCGCAGTGTCGACGGTTACCTACCCTGTCCCTGATTCTTGCTGTCGTTCCAATGTTTCGGACACTGCCAGCTGTGGTTATACTTATTCCACCACCAATAACATCTATACAACAGTTAGTAGACACCACAAGTTGAAAATGTTTTCGTATATCTTATCATAACTATACTAATATCAGAGATCATCAAGAAATTTGCTTTTTAGACATATCGTTCCAGATAGATATTAACTATCTACTTTCCTATCTACAGGGTTGCCTTGCCAAATTGCAAACTCTTGCATCCGATAATGCAAGCATTCTTCTAGGCATTGGTATTGGTGTTGGTGTCGTGCAGGTGTGTTATGTTCTTAAAGTTAATCAACAAGTAAATGTAAAGATAGGAAGAAGTAATTGATCGACTATAGCTACATTACATATTTCAAAATATTTAGTGACTTTTAGTAGAAGCATCATAACGTTCAGTAACAAACATTTTAGGTGTCTTAATTTGACCGATTATGCGACCATTTCTCTAGCTGCATCTATTGGCAATCACATAAATTTTACTTCTTAATATTTCATTTCATAACTCATGGATGAAAATATTTTATACAACTATGATTTATATAATAACTACACTTATTAATATGTCTTCAATTAATCTAGAAATCTATATGTAATTATTTTCAATTATAGATCCTTGGTTTTATCTTCGGGGTAATCTTATGCAATAGCATAAAAAATGATTGATCCAGTATTGAAATCATAATTAAACATAAGTAGAATTATAATTTTGTGTACGCCCCTTGCTACCTTTAGCTTTTATTTAACTAATTCATGCTTTAACCTGTTCATCGTAATCAAAATTATTGTACCCTTATCAATCCGAAAAGTAATACTGTACATGTTATTGTTGAGAAGTTTACAGTATAAAAATTGACTGTAGGAATTTTCCTGTATTAAGTATGACAAATTGTAGCTTTCATAACATGTACAGTATATCTATATTCATCTTGTTATGTGCAATTCAATCAATGTGTAACTACAATTGACTTGTAGTACTAATATTGTTTTAATCATTAAGACGTTTTTAAACAATCAAACATCATTACATGTTTGTATCTTAATTTGAGTGGTAGGCATTTTCTGTAATCTATCATAGCAGTGCTTTATTACCTCTACTGTGCTAGTATTGTTATTAGTTAAAAATAAATAAAAGGTAATCTGGATGAATTTGTACTGAAAGGATGGTTTCTCACCTCGTAATCCTGTCACGAAGAACATAAAAATAATTTCTGTTGAAAGAGCACCATGTACTGTGCTTACACTTAATGGTTGTTCTTCTCACTGCTGACTAATATAAATTTATACATCTATTCATAGCCAATGAGAAGATTTTTAATAGTTTCTCATTATAAGAAAAAATAAATAACTAAATCGTTATAGTGAAATAAAGTGTGACTAACGGTAGGTTATTATAGCATAGCCTACACAGCATACGCGTATACTGAAATATTCTACTTAGTAAACCATTTACGGGAACCATCGCGAACGAGAAAATGCACTGATACCGTATCTATACTAGAAATATAATGTGGAGCAGCTTGAGTTCTTGAGTGTGCTTTATTTTATTTTATTTGATTTTACGTCTAACAAGAATTTAATTTACTTATAAGAAAGTTAAAAACTATACGCAGTTTAAATTTTCTATCATCATAGCAAGCAAAAAAGCACTGAAACTGGACAATCCATGTTCTAATTTATTTTATTCTAATTCTTTTTAGTCTAGCTTTATTTCATTTCAAGATTAAGGTTTGATCGATAAGATTTAAACATAGATACAATTTGTCGGCTCTATAATATACTTGAAATAAAGACTATCAACCCAGCTAAATAGTTATTTTAAAAATTTGATAGATGGATACGATATTATCCGATAGTTCATAGCTAACATATAAAGAATCATACTGCAAGTGAAAATCATTTTTGGACATAAATTTTATCATTATCAATTTACATAATTACTTTAAAGTGATAAAAAAGATTATAATGGAACAATCTATAGCTAATTAAACATTTAAGATTATTATCATGCTGTAGAAGCAAGTATCATTTCTTGGACAAAAAGCTTACCGCATCCAAGATAAGTAATTGCTTTAAAATGTTAACAAGCGGACATTATTTAAAAATCCGCAGCTAATCAAGTATTACGATAATTTTACTAGGAAATAAAAAAGGATGATTACGATCAGATCATACTCTATATCCACTCAGAATTCTAGGAAATTGGTACGATCCGAAGGTTTATAACTAATTAAATGCATATGATGATAGTAGTATAAGCTAAAACCATTGAATAACAGCTTATCAAATCGAGTCATATGGTACTGCATAGTTGCTCTAGAAGTTATTATTCGACTATTTATAGGTAATCTTTATTCTAGAATTAATTTTTCTATCAACATATAAGATAAAAACGACACTTATTGCAATATGGGGGAGGAAAAGCTACGGTATAATGACAAGTTTAACCAGAGACGAAATTTCAACTGAAATGATACTATACATAAAAAATTTCGTTACTTGTAATCATGCTAGATATCGAAATGTAATGATTAATTAATAGAATGTGAATTAACTTTGGAGTTTATAAATCTCCAAATGTTTTCGTCGATGTAATTTAAAACAAAATGACATTATTTTATACGAATACTAAGTTAATTTATACTTAATAAGTAATGCGTATTATCCATGTTCTTTTTCAAACACGAATATTTAGTAGGTTAATCTTTATCTTCTTTTAAGTCGCAATATAAAATCATGGAACAAACCATACCGAAGATCTGTAAAAGAGAACGTTGAAAAGCGAACGAAATATTTACAATCAAGTTGTTATAACAATTTTTCATTAACATTTATAAGAGATAGAATTTATCGATATACGTATTTAGTAGCGTATCAACTCAGAATAACTTTATCTTTACAATACATGTAACTGTATACATATAGCATTAACTATTTTTAAGTTTACGGTGCATTCACTGTAGTAATAGACTTAATTATTTATAACTTGGTTATATTTGGTTATAGGACTAAATTGATGCGTATTGTTCTTACGCTATATTAAAAATCGTATAACAGTGATATGTGCTCGTTAGAATAATAATGTGTACAGTATATTACGACTATAACAAAGACTTCAGCGATATCAGCGAATCTTATCAACTTTATCATAAAGCGATAAATAGCAAGAATAACAATATCTAGAACATTTGAAGTGACTATTTACCTGCAAGGCACCAATACCGACACCAACTCCCAAAATAATGTAGGCATTTTCTGATATTGTATTAGAAACTGATTGAACGCAACCCTATTGATTGGACATTGTGCGATTTTTAAATTCATTTACCCTTACTATTTCCCAAAACTTTTATTCATTTGGTATACGAAAGTTTGTCATACTTACATTCAGGTTTATTCCGGTTAGATTTGCACCACCTCTTTGTACTTCATCTAATCCGCAACCTGGAACGTAAACTTTGCAACAAGAATCAGGTACTGGATAAGCGATAGTTTTACCGGCACCCCAGGTTGATCTTGCCCAATCGGTATAGTTACTGGAGCCACAGCATTTAAACTATATCGCGAAATGAATTTAGAGACTTCATAAAATATTAGGAGGAGGATAAGCGTGTGCACACAATACTTATTATATTAAATTGATGCGATTAAAAGTCATCTAAATATTTTTATTCGGATTTAATTGCAAATATTAATATCACATGATGCATGCAGAATGAATAAAATTTACAAAAATTTGATTTCCTTTGCATAAAGCATATATATATGCAGTATTTATCAATTCCGTTTTAACATTATTAATGCCAACCTTTATATTACTTTTTATATGTGTACAAATTCAAGTAAGCTCTATTCTATCTGGAATCTGGAAATTTCGCACGGCACATGATCTGATGCAATTTAGTGCGATAGTATTTTAGATATGTAAGCTACCTTGCATACAGTATAGTAAAGATCGGAAATGAATTTGTTTACAGTTTCAACCATGAAGAATTTAGATAATCTTAGCTATGTCTACAAATTTGGGCATTTGGCGTGTAATCATATATTTAAGTACGGTCAGTATTTATCCTATTTATGATCTTGTAAATTCACTCATCTTATATTCTTATAGTAGCATTAGTGAAAATGTTCATACAGTTACGGTAGCATGATCTATATCTCTAGATTCTACGATGCCAACATGATTTATAGGAAGTTACTTCAGCTTTTGTTTGCACTTATTTGGTTCAATGAATAAATAATTCGCTAAATCTGGTCCAACTCAAGATCGATTAGTTTTATCTTGGATATTGTAACTTTAGCATACAGTATGTAATTCTTGTAAAACTAGTAAATAATGTGGAATTAACGAAAACAGTCCGTTAGGTAACTTGTAAGCTGTAATTCTTTTAATCATGGATATTTAGGTTTAATAAGTTAAATTTTATGCCGTCCATTAACTTGTATACAGAGCTAATGGTGTACACAAATTATCTTTAGATTGTAAAACTTGTTTACCTGAGTTTGAATTGCATTGAGTCCTCTTTGAATACCCAGATTGTTAGGTGTATATTTATTTTGAATATCGTTAGATAATTTAGTCCTTAATGCATCTATTACCTAGTTGAAATTAATAAATTAAGAGATTATGACTTTGCAATTGGCAGTCTAGTAATTGATAAAGTTTAAGGATTATAATACCTCTTGGCGATGCACAACCGTATAAATTCCGGCAGCTACTTCAAATCCAAATATTAAAAGCAATAGGATAAAAAACTAAAAAGATAATATAATATAATCCATTGTAAATGTTAATAATGGTGGAGATATGCTATTACACTTTGCCTACCAGTGAATTCGACTGTTAGCTTAATTAGGTTCCAATCATAAATCTTAAAAGAATTCATTAAATTAAACTACGGTACTGTCAGTTATGACAGAAGTGTAATTTTGTTATAACATACTCCAAGTAGCATTCCTGGATGCCGATTAAGTGAACCACAAAAGCCTAATATGCCAGCTAGAGTGGTGATAATACCAGCAGTAAGCAAGAGAATAGTTCCGATAGTAACTGCGCTATCCGCAGCAATTGTTGCTATATCCCAGTAGGTAGCGAGGTTATATCCCGCCAAACCGATCACCGCGAAACCGGATAACTGCGAAAGAAATATGCAAAAATAGGGTGTAAATTATTTCCTAAATTTTAATAAATTTAAATTTAAATATAAAATGAAAAGATCAAATTAGACTCATATCCGAAAAGGTTTATACCAGATTAGCTAATTAAATATTAGTAAGACTATTATCTTGATCGTAAGCAGTCTTGGAACAAATAAAATCATTAAAATTACATTCAGGAAGTAAAGATCTACTGCAGATTGAGCAATTGATCTAATGATAGCATGTCAATTATAATCATTCTTTACAAGTCTGAAATACAGTATAATAAATTAAATCCAAGATTTGCCCTTAGCTTAGTTTATTAAATGTAACATTAAATTCTTAATTGTAGGCGTCATTAAAATAAAATAAAGTTATCAAACTAGACTCAAATTGTAGGAGATTTGCAATAGCTAATTTTATTATGTAGTATTAATTCCTTAAACGCAGCCAATCTCAACACAATGAAATTATCTCATTAGACATCAGTAATATTTTAAGATATCCGCTGCAGGCCGCTTAATTAAATTACGTAAAGAATTATGTTACTTGCTGATATTGGTAATAAGAATAAGAAACAAGCTGGAAACCTATTTCAAGTAACTTTCATATTCTACTTATGGCAATATTAACAATATGATTTAATTGAAGAATTTGTAAGAAGGAATAAGTACAAGCATATTAATGATATCAAATAATATTTAATCGGGTATTTACGCGTATACGTATACTGTTGTAAGAGTGTAAAAATAGTATAATATCTTAAGTCATAAATTCGTGCAGTATGATTAGATTTGAATTAAAGTACAGCAACAAAGCTTCGCTAAGTGAATAATAATTTCAGTCCAGTGTTGAAACTTAAAGCTTGAATAACGGAATAGCATAACTTATAACACTAATCAATTAGTTAATCAATTAATCAAGGAAGCGAAATCAAGTTTTATAGCTTTTCCAATCGAGAAGGTAAAAAGTAATAAGAAGATAATTGTATGATTAAACTATATTAATAACATAGGATATTGCAGTTGCTTTTTAATTATTCCTATAATTCGTAAGATCACTATACAATCCACTTTTTTTACTAATTAAGCCACCTTTCACAACTTGGCTGTGACCGTGGTAAAATGTTAATATAGAAGGAAGTTGTGCTAATTCTAACATTTAGCTGATTTAAATAAAAGCAAAATTATAGTATTATTGGCTATTGCGTCATGGGTTGATCCAATTGATTTTTAATAGCAGTTTTATCAATTCTGTATGTTATAAAACTGTCTATCGATTAGAAAAGAATACCCAATATTAAATGATACGCTCATTTTTTTTAAAACTATCGCGAGTAGTGAATCTACTATTAGATTGAGATTGAGTAATTTAGATGCTTTAGAAATGAAAAAATCTAAGTCAGAATAAAGTAATTTTAAGCTATTACAGTCTTTAAAAGTGCCATGAAGCCCTTTCTGATATCAAAGATTTAATTAAAAATATCCAATTACTTTGTAAAAGTCATTTTAAATGCGGCCTTCTACAAGAAATTAGCTGTTTCGTACTGTTTTGCGTTATAGAAAAAGGTTACATCAGCGAAAACCGAACCTGGTTCGCCTTATCCTGTGATAATTGGATAACTTAAAAAGTAAACAAAAAAGTTTTAAGATTCAAAGATTTGTAATTTTTAAGACCAATTTAAAAAAAAATCTCTATGTTGCGAGGAAAAAGCCATATCAGGGAAAACCTAGACCGGTTAGGCCTTATCCCGTAACATTTGAATAACTTAAGAGTAAAGAGAAATGGCTAAAATTCAAAATTTATAATCTTTAACACCAATTTTTGAAAACAAATCTTTAAATAAGATATAGAAATGATAAATGGTGATTAATTTCACAAATTTTATCAGCTATTTACGTATATTACTAGCGGCTTGAAAGAAGATTTCAAGAACCTTATACTATATAATGTACTAACGTACAACATTCAGCAGGAAATGACTGAAGGAAAATCTTTACTTGGTGCTCCTTCGGATGAGTGTAATTTAATCAGTATGATAAAATTGAAAGTTAATCCATAGTGTTAGATACCTGTGATATGCCCAATTATGATTACTTAAAACTGACTATATTGATACCATTAAAGACGAAAGTTTTTATGAATTACATTGTAGTTCCATAGTGAGAACATTATAACTAGTGAGAATAGCTAAACAATAAGATACCAAAGAGTTATGCTAGATTAGATTTCAGATAGATTTTAATTTATGGTATCTCAAGATACTATTAGCTTAGGGTAAGGAATTGAAAACCACGATAATAGTAGCTATGATTTATTGGACCAATAGCACCAAAAATAGCAAATCTAAATGTTAGTAATACAGATATTAATGCTATTTCCGAAATTTGAAATTACTGCAATGGAGATGAATGTGAATGATTGAAGATACTATGAAATACTCATATTCAGAAAAAATCACCATAATCTGTGAATTCAACTACTACAATGTGGCTTAATTTTTAGTGACACGTTATTCTAAGTAAAAAATAACATTATGATAGAAAAAATTCAATTTTAAATGATGATAAACTGGATAGTTTGCTGTACCATCGTAAGCAAACTATGCCATCACGGTGAAAAGTATCTTAAAAGGAAAAGGTCGTTTTATTATAATCTATGATCATGTATCTAAAGTAGGATTTTGTGGCAATTTAGAAGTTTTTAAGCTATCGTTTTAGTATTAACAGAAACATGTAGTAAATCAATTTATGTGGAGGTAGCACTTGATGATAATTTAGAACTTCCAAATCATCTTTTAAACATTAGAAGAAACATATAAATAGGACAGTCTGATCAAGTAGCATCTGATAATTTTATACAATTCTTTTAAATAATAGAAGGAATAGATGAATGAGATGGAGAACATGAAAATTATACTTGACGATCGTTTCAATACTGAAAGAAACGGATAAATAGGATAGGAAATATTAAAGTAGTATACTTGTATGACGATGATTTTAGAACTTAAAAATGATCTTTTGAGAATTTTAGGAACTGATTTGCGTAATACTTTATCATTAAGCGGTATCTAACGATGATTTAGAACTTTTTAATATTCATTTCAAATGTTGAAAGAAATAGATATTTACGATAATCTATGCAGGAGTGTAATTTAACGATGATCTAGAATCTTTAAATAATTATTCCTTTGGATATTAGAAGAAACCGATAAATAGCTTGTGTGATAATAACTTTTAGTGATTTAGAAGTTACGAATAGCTTTTCAATTTTAAAGAAAGGAATAAGTAAGACAATTTACCAACGTTAAAGAAGTATGCGTATTTTACCATGTAATCTATAACTTACCACAAAGATAAAATTGAAGACAATTAATAATATCCTTGATAAATTACCACAACCCATAGTGTCTATAATTTTAACCAGTGAAGAATATAAATGACCTATAGATGACAAGCCTTCAAAGTTAAGTGGAGAAAGAAATAGAGATGATAGGAATTCCTTAAATCTAATGTCAACGGTCAATCTTAACCTAAGCCTGTACTAGCGGCCTAAAGGTAAAGTATCTCCACCTTTCCAACGTATTGCTGGTACTGAATTCTATTTTCTGTATCACTATGGCTACATGGGATAATGCATATGACATGTTCCTAATGATTTCTTTTTTATACACAAGGATCAAAAAGAATTATTTTTCTTGATTGATTGAATTATAATGGAATAAGGAGTTACCTATGTTTATTTATCTTAGTAAGGAGGGATTATCTTACAATATTATGTCACCATGATTAACTGATGAATTCTAATTAATTAGTTAGCTGTCAATGGATAGTTAACTTGACCTTCTATGCTGGGATTAAGAGGAGAGAATAAAATATTTGACCTGCCAAAGCATGCAAGTCATAGACTTTAATTCAGTTATACCTGTTATATTGTAGATTAGCTTGATAGAATCAGGTAGTAGAAGGAAAATAGGTATGATTAAAAATAATTCGAGAAAGAGAGCTAATAGGACAGGCTCATATTCGTGCTCAATATCAGAAATATCAGAACGTCCATCAATCTTAAAATCATCTTATGCTATTTTGTAACACTTTCATAAGCAATTCTATGATTTATCAGAATAGCTAAACCGATTCTGTTCTCAAATCTGACTACAACATTACACCTGTTACGTGATATTCCTCGAAAACTCAAGAAATCATCAACCCTTTAGCCCAGAAAATAGAATATCTTCTCAGATCATTTTAGTAGAGATTTATTTTTGTTTCAAATACTCTTACTCTATCTAGCTTGATAAATGACTAAAAAAATAGTAGAAATGTAACACCATGACCATCATAATACAATACGAACTCGCATCAAAATAAACATCATTAGCACAACAATTTAACCATTTCCATTACGGCAACGCCTGTTTTCATAACTTAATTGAATAGCAATAATAGGGATATTTTATTTTCATTTGTTATTCTTGGCTAAAGTAGTGATGAAATTGAACAGGTAGAAGGATACAGTTTCAACTTAAATAGCTAGAAATCAATCGCAATCATGGAATTCTTAGCTATATTAATAAATAGTCTTTTGATATGCACTTAATAAATAACTATCGCAGATGATATTGCTAATTTATTATTTGATAGACCATCGGTCGAACTTTATCTATCCTTGAGATAATGAATAATCTTTAACAATTATTTATAGAAATTTCAAAATTGCGATATATTTCTAACCTACTTCTACTGTTTAACTAAGTTATATAATTACCAACATCTGAGCATGATATTACATCACATCATCTCCTTTATATACCTGTACCGAAGACTTGGAACATCTCTAAAGTCATTTTATGGGTCTTTCAAGAATTTGTAACGTCTTTATTATCCTATGTGATCAAGCTATAAGATTATCTATGTCAGAAATTCATACGTGCGAGTACAAATCTTATACTGACGTAAAACTAAATTATCTGCATTCTATTGCTGTACGATCGGCTATCATATCGATAATTGTACTCCTGCAGTCTTTAATACTGCATTGAAAGTTTACTATAGAAAGTATGACTTATCTAATCGTTACATTAAACTGTGGCTATGTATCCCAAAAAGTGTTACTATAGGCTGATTAATGAGAAATCGCGCTGAGTTCAATAAATCTTTATTCTAATAAACGATTTTAAAATCATGAAGTCATTGTTTCCGATTGAAAAATCTTGACAAGGGGCAAAATACTATGTGTTACCAGTAGAATAGAAGAGTTTATCTCAAAACGCTTTTTACACATTGATTTTAGCAAATTTACCCCTTCAAGATTACTTTAATAGTGAACTTGACTAAATAGAGCAATATTTACTCTTGGAGGGTTTATATTCATTCATTCTTGTTGGAAGAAATAGGGTAGTACCTAACCTAACGATTAACATTTGATTAATCATACGGTCGCATATATATTTTCGATTAACGTCGATCGACTTCATTCATTTCCAAGAAATTACCGTAAAACATGTTGTTAAAAAATTTTGAAAATGCCTGGTGCTTCTTTTCAGTCGAATATTGACATCGAACGTCATCAGGTTCGATAAACATCATCAGATGATAGTATTAATAGTATTCTGTTCATTATAATCTGCTGCAACAATGATTGAAATGGTATCCAATTCATTTTATCGCCTGAGTTATTTAATTGGTGATAGAATCAGATATAAATTAATATTTAACAACTTTCAATCACTAAATAAGTACCAAATTATTATTATAACAACTGACCGACTAAGACAAATGGCTTTTCAAAAATGTCAATAATAAACAACCACACCTAGTCATGTATATTGAGGGCTAGCTATCTGAACTATTGTCATCATTAACCTCGACATAAATACCATTTTCGTTAATGTCATCTTGAAATGATATTATGAAAGTAGAATTCCTTCAGAATATATAAGCTACGTGACACATATTTTCAATTCAAAAATAAATTGTACTTGCTCCAAATTACATCTAAATTGATACGATCGATGAATGATTGACTCTTTAAGACTTAGTAATCATGTCTTAACTTATTCTTATGTTAGAGGGCATCGCAAGAATCTTTTTATACCATATAAGATCTTAAGTTTATAAATAAGATTGGTACGGTAAAATATTTAGTATTAAAGTGTTAGTTGATCAGTAAATTACAGCTATAGTAAAAGCTTGATATCAATTCTCTCCATACATATTAAAATTTATTTAATTTTGAGTTAGACACACCCAAAGAGGAAAGAGTGATTCACAAATAAAAAGGACATGATTAAATAATCTTGTCAATCATCTATTGATAACAGGTTGATTTTGAATAGATCAGTAGATTAGGTGAACCTTGAAAGATAACCCCGAATAACCTTGTAACCAGCTTTGACTCAATTAGAACGTTGCTGCTGAATTACATTTTGACATATTCCGGTACAACTAGCAATTTATTTCATCATCACTAATATCATCATTAAAAGAATTTATATAATATTCCTTCCTACTTTTTCTTATCTTTTCCTCTATTAAAGACTAGAATTTAATCTATCATAAGAGCGATGGCTATTAAAGGTGAAGTAAAAGCTAAAGGCAAAATGAAATATGCCCGTTGGTCCCTTTTTGCCTTTAATATCGTCTTTTGGGTAAAAAATAGTTTAATTAGATTGATAGTGTATAATTTACTAGCGATTCGATAGCTTAAAGTAACAAGATAAATCAAAACATATTATTCATATTTTTAAGATAGCATTTTCCCGTAATTCTATTCTCCTAAACTGGCTAATTGGTTTTCATATTTTGCGATTTTTGAAATCGATCAATTTAAATTTCCCATGTGCCACGAATTAACATTAAATTATTACTACTAGCCTAGTAGCAAATAATCATCTAATACCGCTAAGATCCTGCTACTTCTTTAAGATGTACAAAGAATATAGTCAGTCGTCATAGATTAACATTCCGTACATCTTATTTTAAGTAGAAAGCAAAAATTCTCTTCCAAATCTTGGAACATTTTCAATCAGGATTTAATACAAAAAGATTGTAATTAAAAATTTCAGACCTAAAAGTAACATTTACTTGCACTGTTTTCATTTTTTCTCATCATCGTTTCATATATTAATAGTTCAATCGGGCTACTTAGTATCCTGGTTTCGACATATAATAAAAGACCAACTTTAAAAGTCTCAATCCTAATAGAAGATTAGGTCGTATCTATTCACATTATTTATTAGTATTACTTTATCCTTAGCAGTTATAACATCTTACATATCTTACAGGCATTAGGTTGCTAATATAGTTATCCTGTAGATATATTCCTGTAGAAATTAATTTATAATAAATGAAACATCATTTTAGATATCGATAAATAATTTACAATTGATTGAAATATTACTTACTGTCGAATAGAAATCGGTACAGTACTACATATCAAAATTATTTAACACCATGCTATAAATTAGAAAATGCATTAAAAGCGTGGTACTATACGTCGATAAAAAAGCTATAGAAGAGGTTAGTCAGGACTACAATTGTATACAAGAAATGCCACCCTTCTACATACAGTTATTTGCTGGTATTTTTTGATTGAGCTTAATTTTAATTTCTCTAAAATACTTATTACAAAAGATATGTAATTTAAATAGATTAAGAATGGTTTATAATTGTATTTGATGGATGTATCGTAAAACTATTTCGTAGTTATACAGCATGTAATTGTTTGTGCATGAATTAAGTTTATATCGCACTGTACGGAAGAATGTAGATATGAACACAAATCGAGATTGAAAGTTTTAGTTTATCAGATCGTGACGATGAATAATATGCTGCAATCAGCTGCGATTTAGGTCTATCTTCAGATTATAAAATTATTGATAATGAAACATATCTAGTAAATTTATAATAGGGTAAAATTTGAATAAATTTTAATTCCGCAATTATTTATCTCTAATTCCAGTGATAAATTTAACTTGTTTGATTGTCATCAATTTAATTAATAATAAAATATAAAATACAAACGCACTAAATTAATTTAACTAATTTTGCTTAATTCTTGAATTTTATTTCCAAAATACGGTGCAATAATTTCTAATTTAATATGATAACTAGCTAGAGCTTCATCACCTCCAGTTTATCACTTACGATAGTCTATATGCCGGCCCACTGTTGCACTTTATCCATAATTACTAGTTTAATATACAATTTAGTATTTGAAAAGCTGGTAATAAAGGTCGTTTCGTTTGTTTCTTACGAACATAATATCTAATACGCAATATCCCGTATTTTAATGCAATATTTAGCTTACAAAAATCAAGGTTATCGTCAGTTTAGTGACATGTTAAAATGTTTAATTATTAAAATATTAAAACATTCACCAGCATCATTTAACTTTGATTTTCACTGATAGCCTACAGCTATGCTCGTATAAATATATATTACAAAATAGCCATTCTCAATGTTATCATTTAATTGATCTTTTTATAGATTATGGGAATTACGACTGTTGGTGTTGGAGTCTGGATATTAATTTCCAATGCCAACACATCGGTTTTAACAAATAATTTATTTAGAACTGGAACGATTCTAGTTATTGTGTCTGGATGTTTTATTGGCTTAATCGGTTTCTTGGGATGGTTCGGTGCTTATCAAGAACATGCATGTCTGATTGGGATGGTAAATAATATTATTAGCCATTTCTCTATTCTAATAAAGTAAACTTCATATTTCAGGCATTATCAAGCAAGTTATAGTACCTTTTTTGATAAATATAACTTGCGTTTTATCGGATTATCATGATAAAGCACAATATTACCGTATCAAAATTTAAAATAAATTTTATATGATGGACGTGATGGAAACAAAATTTTATTTTGCAGCTGCTAAAACCAAATCAATCCCTATCAGTTGTAATTTTATAACCTACATTCGCCTTATAAGTCCACTCCATGGAATTGTAGTTGCTAGACATAATATTGACTTTCTATTTATATTAGCCAGATTTAGAACTACCTAATGTGATGTTAACACAAAAACGAAATATTTATTTAGTAATAAAGTCATACTCATGAGCTTACATTAATCATTAATTTACACCTAGACCGTCTGTAAGAATTAAGATGCAAGCTAACAATTCATTTAAAGATAAAAATGCTGATATAGAACATTACAGTTATATCTTCATTACTGAAATCATAGCTGATATCACAGATCATAGATCAAATTAGTATAACTTATTTTTTGTTTCTGTTCAATTTTGAGGCTAAGAATAACGAAGAAACGCAGTGCAACAGCGTACCTTAGTTTATTCTTAAAACTTAATCGGACAAGTTGCTCTATCTACTAATTTAGCTAAGGAAGGGGCAGTTATAATAGTTTGATATGTCCTTAAGTTGATATGGCTGCTAGAGCTGAACAGGACAGTAGTTCATTATATTATCACAGTATTTCATTAATAATAAGATATAAGATTTCGAGCAGAATTTATAACCCAACAAGTACATTTAGCTCTTTTAATACAGTATTTAATGCAAAAATAATTGGATGAAACGATAAAAATCGCTTTTTCCAACGATCTATCTATGGGATCTTATTTATTTGAATCTAATGCTATATTCTGTAAAACAGATCGGTTTTGTAACTCACTCTACTTGTTTGCTATAGTTTACTAGCGGTTTAATTATCGTCTGCCTATTAGAAATTGCAGCTGGAGTTTGGGCAGGTGTAAATCAAGGACAGGTATAACCATTTGCCAGTTATCGTAATCATTTTATCTGAAAAAATACTTTTTAAATACCTTTACGTTATGTTAAGAGATTTAATCTTCTATCACTTTTGTTCATGGCATTTTCTACATATATTAATGATAATGGATGAATGAAATAGGAAATACAAAAATTAACCACGTCATTAATAACTGACGTAATCGAAAAATATGGTAAACCATCGAATGCACCACTTTCTAAGGCTTTAGATGCAATCCAACATCGAGTAAGTTCATCTTTAATAATATTTCTGATAATTAGCCAAGTCTGAAGATTAGATAAAGTGTCGTTAGTGGTATTTGCTAATATCAACAATTAAATGAAATAGAATACTTTCGAAATTCATCTGCGCTTTAAGGGTCCTTTAATCGTTTACCCTTTACTAAATTAGAAGATAATAAAGATGAGCTATTGGGACTATAATTTAATGATACAATTTTACTTAAGAAATGTTGTTACCATATTCCCGCATAACTCTTTGATGTGATTATTTACTAGGAACTTGAATGTCTTCTTAATTACCTATCTTACTTAACTACTAGTAAAATTTTATCGTTTCTGGCTTACGTAATATTTTATTTAATTTCAAGCTTTTTTTTTCATAATTCCATAATCAGTTAATTAATTAGTTAATTACATATTAAAATGAATTAAATTTGAATTGAAAAATCATACCATTTTATCCTTTGCGAATTACCACCAAAATTTTAATCTTTTTTCACATAAATTAAAAGTTATACTAGCTACTAGATGAGCTCTGTCTGATAAATGATTTCTTGTATTTTAGAAGTTATAGAAATGCGAATTTTAATATCTTTACTAAAGTTGTAACGTAGAATTTATAAATAATACAGCACTACATTATTTCTAAAATCTCAAATTAAGTGATTTTCCGTCTCACATGATTGCTTTCTAAAACATCTATTCACGATGACTTGCCTATAGTACTTTTGCTGTGGTGCTAACAACTATACCGATTGGGCTCAGTCGTTATGGAATGCAAATAAGGATTTTAAACCCTATGCAGTACCATCATCATGTTGTAGACCTGCATATTACGTGGATGGATGTGGCGAGGATTCTAGAGTACGAAATGTAACCAACCCAGCCGGAGGAATTTATACTCGAGTAAGAATATTTACAGATTGGCTGCATTAGATAGCGCAAACGTGCAACTAGCGCGATATATTCGCATGAACGTATTTGTGTATATTTCTATCGACTATTGTAAAGAGTTCTAGTATGAGTACCGTATAATGTCAACACTGATATTATTTTACTTATTTATTTATACATCTTGTATAAAATCCACCTAGCAAGACAGTAATGAAAGACTCTAGTATAGCGAAGATGCAACCACTATGATTCTATTAACAATAGACTATAGCTATTAAGAAAATATAGGGATGATTTCGCGAAATCTTAAGTGTTATGCCATTGATTTATTACTTTAACAGGGATGTCAATTTGCTATTCGGCAGCACATCAGTGAGCACAGTGGAGCTATTCTTGGTATTGGCATCTCGGTAGCAATTGTTCAGGTACGAATATAAAACTGAAATAATTGTTCTATATGAATGATTGCCAAATCATTTGATAGATTCCACTATTAAGCTATCACAAATATTTGGTATAATTTTCTTGCATTATTTTATAGGTATTTGGAATTTTTTGTTCAGTTTTGTTACTTGATTATTATCGCCATTACGAAGATGAACCAAGTGATGTTGATGAAGAAACTAGTCTGAAAGGATCCGAACCAAAAGAGAATTTAGTCCTGAATGAGAAAACGCCAATACCATCCGAGGATTCAAATAAGATTATTGATGAAAGTACAGCTCCTGTGCCACCAAGTAATGGCTCAGGTCCATTATCAGGAGAAGATGATCATAGCAAATCGCCGATATCATCTGATGTTGAATCCGAGAATATCCAGAAAGTTCCAGCTCCTGAAGAACCTCATAGTCCAAATGTTGCCCAACCTACAGCAGAACCATCTCCAACCACCGATAATATTGATTCAGCACCATCTCAAGATGCTCATCATGTCGATGCATCGGTTAAAGAAGTCGATGTAAGCTCAGAGTCGGCACAAAAACCTGCTTCGTTACCAACAGATAGTGATGATCATCATCAATTAACGGGAAGCGAAATACACCATGAGGAACATGAACCTTCGAGTTCAACAATTCATGTCGAAGTCAACGTACCTGCAGAATCAAATCACGCAGATCCAGTTGATACAGCAACTACAGTCCATCATCAAGAAGAAAATGAAGACTTGGAATACGAAAATGCAGCATTTTAATATCGTCATTTCGATTGTATTATCTAGTACTAACTAGAAATCATTTCGTATATGATCTGACATTGTGTCGATATCGTTATGATAAAATTTGACAATATATATTTAAATTCAGACTATAGACCTATACTAATACTCGTATTACGATTTAATATTTTGATCAGGTACACCTACGAGTACATACTGATGACTATCGATATTAACATAAAAATGTTGATTTATTTCATGTTGCAAATTTTCAGTAGAAAGTAGAAATACTGCCAGTTTACCATAAATTTGTAGCCTCGTTTTTTCAGGACTTTCAATACAACTCAAATACCATAAACTTAAAATCGATAATGATCTTATCAGTGTATCTAATAATTAAATAGCCAACTTAGATAGCCCATCGTTGAAGGTCTACAGCAATTAAACTAATGCTATAGGATTTCTTTATGAAGCCATTATATTATACTAGCTCTCATAATTGAAGGCCTATTCAAGAATTATAATTACAGAAAATGACTAATATCTACGTTATAATGATGTAGCTATTGATTAATGATGACACTAATTTAATCTACTTTTCCCTAATATTAATTATATATTACGTCATGGTAGCTATATAAATGTATTGTAATAATTGTTTGTTTCTTGGTGCTTGAAATAGCATATATGCAAGCAATTAGTTTAGTTTAATTTTCTAATCATTTTTTACTACAAGTAGTGAACACTTAGTAATCATTTCAACTATGCCAATTTAAATCCGTAATAAGTAGGATAATCTATAGTAAAAATGGCTTATATCCAATAACATGTTTTGAATCTATGAAATTATTTCAGTTACTAATATTATGTAATACGGGAGGCAAATAATATATCGACTTCCAAGTTTTGATAGCTTGTTTTATGTTAATTTTAATAAATTATAGTATGAGATATGCGTATGCCTTAGTTAAATCATTCAATCCCCATGAAGTAACGAGACATTGGCTCATCATCTTAACTTGATCAAATGGAAATAGCGAAATATCTAGCTCGTATTCATGTCCAATTATCCGACTTCTTAATGTAGTATGAGCTGTTACGATGGCACAGTCACTAATTCAGCAATGTAAAATGATCAAAAAATCGTCGTGACGAGATTAAAGTGAAACTTATATCTAATTTTTTAATTCGTCGCATGCTATGAACTATCTTTTATCGTGTTGTAATTTAAAATATTTGAACGTCAAGCCAGGATATACTAAAGGTAATTTTAAAGTTGCTAAGACAAATCCTTAAAATGTAGATGAGTATATGTGCATATAGATACTATACATATTAATATGGTAATGAAAGAAACACTACTGATGTAGTCCTGTTCATTGCAGAATAAGAAATTGTTGATAAATTTATATTTATGTATGTTGGATCATTAATCGTATAGTAACTTAAGATTTAGTATTTTGCTCACTATAATCAAAGTTTCTTCACAATTATAAGTTTACTATCACCATCCTGATGCTAACTTAACAACTACTTGGAAATGCTGTAGTTGCCTAATAAAAGAAGGTTATGGAATAGAAGTCATTAAAAACCGTTGCACTTAAGTTATTGGAATACGTGAATAGCTGCATTAATATTTTTTTTTAAAGCTAATTATGGTTGCGTAATAGCATTAACATCATACTTGTATTAGTCGAAATTGACGAAAAGATTAGAATTTTGGAATCATAAAGGATGACCAATTGCTTACGCTTTAACTAGATCTTTTAATGTCATTTAGTCTCATTTCGGTAGAATGTAATCCTAACGGTCAAAATTATGTACATTCTAGGTTATTAATCAAAAGTTAAAGATTAGGCTAAAAATTATTAGGAGCTTCCTAATTAAGCTTTCATTACTGTGTAGTAGGATTACCAGATTCATGAAATAATTCATTACAAAGACAGAAATAAATCATAAAAATACGAGTTTTTACCCTGTCAATGTTCATTAAAATCTAGTTTATCACTTATACATGGTATTATGGTTAACAATTATAATGATTGGTAATAAAATAATTTAAAGTTCTTCGTGTTTATGCTGTTGTTTTCTATCATATTCATTTTGAAGGTCACGTTGTCCATCATTATCGTCTTCTCCTTCACTATCATCATCACTCTCTTCTCGTCGATCATCGTCTTCGTCCTCTTCGTCCTCGTCCTCACCCCTTTCTTGTCTTCTTCTTAGCTCTTCTTCTTCCATTTTTTCTAATGCTTGTCTATCTGCTAACACTTGGTTCCAATCTATTCTTTCAGCGGCCTTTAAAGGTCCTGCTGGATTTTCTATAGCTCTGACAATTTCTTTCAGTGATGCAATAGGTAATTGCTCAATATCCTCTTGTGTAAAGTAACCATTCCCATCAGGGTCAAAATACTTTTCAAACACTTCTAATGGCGGTCTTTGCCAGTCTTCGCAAAGTTCTCTAGCTCCATATTTCATGAACATTTCTTTCGTAATTTTTGCTTTTCCCTTTGCAACTAACCCAAATAACTTTAAAATGTCTTTTCTGACTATTACTAAGTTGCGGTACCCTAAATCGATAGTGTGATCTCCTTCTTTGTATGTCCAGTGGATAGGTGCTTCACTCATGGGTGTATACTTCAAAGTTAAATTTTCACAGCCGCTCGAATTAAATGTTTTAGTTGGAGAAAATAAAGTAGTAACAGAAATGCTCCTCTTATATGATTTCACTTGGTGAATGTATCCTAAAGGAGAGATCAAGAATTGCTAAGTGAGATTATTATTGAAGCTACATTACAGATACTTAAATATTAAAGGAAAAAATTCTGTATTTTGAAGAAAAGCATTTGCATTTATTTGAACTATAGAGTTCAATGGTTAAATAAAAGAGTTACAGTTACTATTTTTTTGAAATCTCGCAAATCAATAAAACTGCTGAGATTAGAAATGCGACTGAATAAGATAACAGATAAATTGTAGGCTCTTTTATTATTTAGAAATACATAAAACTGATACAACTCTCATTAGCATCTTATAATTAATGTCGGTCAATTCCCTATTCAGTCAGTAAGAAGAGAAATGGAGCGTTGTAAAATAGCATCGATTATAGGTCGTCATAACCTGATCGATTTGAAGTGAAAGAAGATACAGTAGTTCACTTTGATTATCTACTTATTATAAGGCAGCATCACATTCAGATATACAGACTCCTTTATTTAATCACTTTGTCGAGGTCCTCTGGTCTAATTGTATCTATTTTGCGAAGATCTTACAGCCTGCTATTTCTAGGATAAGGTTTATGACTACTATAATCATGAATACGGCAAATGCATTCTTAGCATTACCTCCTGGAATGTAAATACAATCGCCAGCTCTTAACGTAGCATAAGTCCACGGGACTCGCTTTAGAAGAGGATATAAATTCATGTCCACTTTATTGACGTTGATTTTAGAATAGCCGGATCCTGATCCTGGCGACTTTAATAAGAGAAGATATCACAGAATGATAATTATTAATTCATAGTCAGAAATTTGATACTTGTCGATCATATACTGTAACAAATTGAAATGAAATAAAAAAATTTTTCACATAATTTTATCCTTAGCTTGGAAATATAAATCTCAACGTAATACCAATCTTATGGATTTATAAGTTAAAGTGATTGATTAGTTACCGTTTTACTACAATTTTTTTAGTGATGATGACTACTAATCGTATTTTAGTCCATATTGGATATTAATTGAATTCTAGTGTGGATTATACGGCAGAAAATGCTAGTAGGTACAGGTACATTAAGTGCTATAGTTAAAGGTGAAATTAATTTGAGACTTCTTTGATATATCATTTGTCTATTTCTAGAAAATTTATCATTTTCTGATCGCTTACGGCTATAAATTATAAATATAGTAGACGGTAAACGCTTCTAACACTAAAAATATAGAATCCTGTTTTCTTATTACTTACATTTTGATTAAAATACAGATACTTATAGTATCTATGATGAATCATCATGAAATCCTACATGAAATCAGATATAGAAAGAGGTAATTTGGATTAGTATAAGAGATTTTTATGATGCTTTTTAGGACTTTAAAGTTGTTCTATACAGTATACGCGTACATGACGCTTCATAATTTGATTGCTAATACAGAATTTTATGGATGTTAAATGAATAAATAGATACGTAACTTGATGATAGATTTCTCAAGATACAACGTCAAATTTTGTTAAATTTAATAGCGCGGAACTTTTTACAAAGAATACTGTGCTTACTGATTAAAATTAAGTTCTACTATTAGTTCTACGTATTCTCAGTGTAACAGGTCTTTCTATCATTATTTATTTAATACTATTTATGCTATTCTAGTACTGCATACCTTTCTTCCATGCACCATACAATGAATATTATGATCCGCATCAAAGTGGATAATAGAGCTAGTGCCACCAGATCCAATCCATAAATTGGTTTCTTGAAGATAGGTTTTAAATGTTCCGCATAACACACTCGGAACGATCTATAAGAAATTCAATTAGCATATCTTTATTTAATAGTACGAATCGTAGGGAAATTATTTTAAAATTACAATTTCTCTGATCTAAAAAATACTTCTTTTAACTCAAAGGACTTCTGCGATCGTGCTGGTGAAATTTTACTAAATAGAGAGGCAATAATAAACTATTCCCTCGATCATTAAAACATATCTCGGTCGTTTCTAGGTATTCTTTCTACAAGATTTGTATTTAGCGTAAAATTTAATTGGGAAGCAGAATTATTCCTTCTATTGCGTTATAATACGGACAGGAACACGCAGTATTCTATAGTAGATGAGAAATGAAAAAGCCGAATCTGCTTCTATCTTAACTTAAACGTCGATAATGCCAGGTTTAGGAAAGGGTTTTTCAATATAGTATAAGATTAAAATATTTATCATACCACATTTAACCTTTACATTTTAATACTCTATGACTACTTATGCCAGTAAAATAATACTTTTGTAGAAGTACAGATATTTTAATGAGATAGTAGAAAGTATGTTTTTTATCAGAGTAACTCATGCTAGTATGAGTTACTATAGGATACCTGATATCGCTATACATTAATATATTCAACAAGTGTTTCTAAATTTACTTTCGTATAGTTATAGCTATAATAAATTGGCAGTTATAAACTATCATACGTACGTATGTATCTTCCCTATTAAATATAGCTGAAATGACCTATCCATAATTTCATATCTTAGTTTGTATATTAGACTGCGAAGAGAGTGGTTGACAGTGTGGTTAATTCTATGTGTGCAAGATGAATACATCCTATAGCGAAAGACTAAAGTAAACTTATTTTCCAGAGAGGACATTCAGTATGATAGTAGCTGGAAATGAAAGTCCTTACACTCTTTTATTTCTTCAACATACTATATTAGCTCACCAACAATTTTTGGACCTCCAGAATTGTTTATGAGTGATTCGGACAGTACCGTTGCTATTCAAGGGCTATAATTTTTGAAGTTATTAGATGGGATCATTCAATTTATAAAAGTACAGAAAGGATATAGAGCTTAATGGTGTTCTTACTAAGCTATCAATGAGCCGATGTAACAAACATTGTCAGACAACAACAAATTGAAAAATCTGGGCTTCATTTTCTCTTACAATTTACTTTAGATTTTAATTTCATTTGTACCTGAACTTCAGGCCTCATCGCGTCTGGTAAAACGGTAACAACGTAAATATCTTCTTTCTTATATTGATTTAGAAATGCTTTAAGTACCATTCTTCTTGGTGAATAAGATCTATTTTCTACTTTTTTCTCTACTAAAACATCCAAGTTACCGTAGTTTTTAAGTAAATATTCATCATCCCATAACTTAATAGCCGGAGAACGATTAATGGCATTACGATATACAAGTGGTAGTTTATGTTTAACGTGATACTCCCAAAAATCTACTGGATGTAGATATCGATCTATATAAGGTCGAACTGGGCCATCAGGTGATCTCTGATTGCCAAAACTCTGTAAATGGCCAGGTGATATGGTACGCCACGGTCTAAATGTAGGCGGAAATTGTGGCCCATCCGATGGTACGGTATTAATGGAACAAATTTTTAATAACAGAAGAACGATCAGTAACTTCATTACTAATCTGTAGTCGGTTAAACTTTCTGTAGTGGAACAAGATCAAACAATCCGATAAAGGTTGATGACTTCCCTATAAACTATCGAAAGAAATTTTTTGCCAATATTCTTTTAGAATGAATTGAGTATACGTGCTTAGATAACTAGGAATAATATTAAGCAAGGTTTCACTATACAGCATTTGAAATAAGGTATTATTTAGAATTAGATAGTAAAGTCCATGATCGTATATTCCCCTTGAACAATTATTAATACAACTTTCTTACTTCCATACAATATTGACTTATTGTCTCTTATAATTGACTTGACTAGTTGGTCACGTCCGAGAATGGGTAAACAATTATTATAAGTCAGTGCCTAAAATATTTTATTGTTATAAGAGCTATTCTAAATTTTAGCGAATAAAATACAAAAAATCTCCAAATTGTATATACATTGTGCTATTAAAATTATTACCATGACAATAGTATAAAACTATTCCTCACATCGTTGTAAAAAAATGAATGTTTCTTCCTTATACTAAGTGATAAAACAGCAAACAATGAATAGAGGAGTTAATGATCGAGAAATATTAAAGTACTAGTTATTCCAGCGATACGATAGAAGAAAATATTAGCTATAAAGAAAAATCAAATGAAAATCATTGAAAACCACGAGCTCAAAAAATTATGATAAGCCTATTATTTAAATTTTTGTATCATAGCTGAAAATTTTCTACTAGACTTCAGCATTCCCTATCACTCAAAAAGCATTCGTGCTTAGATATATAGTATATTGCATCCTTGGATTAATCCGTATATTCAGGCATTTAATCACTTTTAAAACTGTGTAACCTAAAATCTAGTAGGGTTAAAGTTTCGTACAGGTTATGTTATAACAATATTAACAATTTACTCTAAATGCATGGCAAGTTTTCCTACGCATGCTTTTAAGATGTCCTTTATTAAATTATAAAATTATCGAAGTTTGTTATTCGGTAATTTAGTCTGATATGGATATATGCAATCCATTTAACTTTCGAAAAATCACCTTCTAGAAGGATGATTGAATTTAAAATCTCATTAAATGCAGATTTTACTGGTACTTTATAATGCTTACTGGAGGCATGCAAGATGAATTAAACATCTTTAAATCTGTCTTTTAAATAAAATCTATTTATGAGCGTAGTATATAAAAAGGCATATTAAATTGGTATATTAGCTATTATAGGTAATTCTATCAATCAGTATATTAAAGTTCCATATTGACTGTTATCATTCATTCACAAAGAATTATCGCTAGCTTCTATAATATAATCATTAACTTCTTTATTACTTGAACATATCCATAAATAGTCGGATCGAGATCTTCTAAAATGAAATTAATTTCAATCTGCTATAATCGTTGAAGGCTGAGTATGATCTATAGTTTTGCATAGATAGCCTGCTACTACAAATTCATAATTTGATGACTACCGTCAAGTGAGAACTGATTTAAAGATTTAGTAAAGACAGCCTAGAAGTTTACGATAGTTATAACCATGCTAATATACTAATGATTTAACACGTTGAATACGTATAATCCAGGTAGCCGATTTTGGGCCCGATATCTACACCCTCTTAATATCACAAATATACGCGTATGTACGAATATGATGCATAATTGTTTTAAATGTCGATCTCTCGATAGAATTAACATTCAATAAGGAATTAGTTAATAGGTTTTCAGTTAAAAAAAGTAATGCCCACTACGAATTATAATGAATATTCACAATAGAATTGAAACAATAAGTAATAATTGTTACGCCATAAACGTCGCGACGACTTTTGTACGTGACTGGTTTTTATAGGTCAAAAATTATACTATAGCATTTAACGTACATCGCTGAGCAAACACGACTATATAGCATGTACAGTTTCATGATTCATTCGCATATCAATCTCACTAATTACAACAGGAGTTGTCATTCTTAGTTGTTGGTTGTCCGCGATAGCAACATAGAGTAACTCGAAGTTACACTATAATCAAGACATCTTGCGCTAGAAACTTTGAATTGATCATACTGCTCCGACTAGTATCCATAACTGACGATTAAATTCATTAGATAAATATTTTTAGCGTATAAAAAAACTCAGTTCTTGGTCGAACACTTTGGTTTTACCATTATTGAAAGAAACAACTATGAAGTTATTGATTTTTCTTGCCTTGTTAAAATTTTGCTTTATCGATGGAACGTTGGTAAATGATGGTCCGGTTTTTCCACCACCGTATCGTCCATGGCGAACTAGTCCGCCAGGTCATTTACAAAGTCTCGGGCATCAAAGACCACCCGAAGGTCCAGTAAGACCATATGTCGATCGATTTTTGCATCCAGTTGATTTCTGGAAGTATCATGTTAAGGACAAATTGCCTTTGGTTTACCGTAACGCCATTACTGGTTCACCCGCTATAAAGTTATGGACCGATGATTATTTACTAAAAAATTATGGCGATTTGGATGTTTTAGTTGAGCGAAAAGTAGAGAATCGATCATATTCACCACGAAGAATGGTATTAAAAGGATTTCTAAAGCAATATAGGAAAGAAGATATCTATGTGGTAACAGTTTTACCAGATGCGATGAGACCTGAAGTTCAGGTACGGTACTATAGTTTTAAGAACCGAACTAATACTGTAGAATTAGAATGATATACAAATTGCTGCTCAGCAATAAATTGTTTTAAAGACTGCAATACGATGTCTTTTAAGCCATTTTAAAGGTTTTCTACTATATCATATCGATCTATGCGGCTGTTTTTTTCTGATCAAAGACTCAATCTTCTAACTTAGTTATATATCGCGATGCTATACAACATAAAGAAATTTTAATTGTAGTTTTCGCACTCGAAGCTATAAGGGAGGAGCAGCTACTAAATTTTATTGCCATAACGTAATCAATCATAAATAATTGGTAGTTCTTTAAATTTTCTAGTTGACCCGTACTATTGCTACAGTGTGTAATACTCATATTCATATCCACAGCCTTCTCTTCAGGATAACACCTGTTGGACGATACATATATAGGGTTTTATCAATGTATAGATGCTTTTTAAGTGCTAAACAAAAAGCGCGTAGTGATGGATATAATTCTCAATATTGTATATTTCAATCTAAGCCATTGGTTAAGGCTGTAAAAGTGGACAAATGTATTAGTGGTACAGCCACCCCTATCATTTATGTATACGAGCTTGAAAATTACCTTAAATATTCTAAGTATTTAATAATCATAGGACCGTAAAAAATTATACGACACTCTTGATGCGAGAAACTATACAGAGATTTACGCGGAATATCGATTAGTTATTATACCATACAGTTGTAATCGATCTTTTCACCTCATAGTACATTCTAGCGATATTTCGATATACAAAATTTTATCATAAAGATAATCTGTTTTGTTCGGCATAGAGTACCGTATGCTTAATATCTACTACGGCTACCTACTTTAGGTTGCTATGATATTATATTTTGCTATTGGATTCATTTTCAGCATTGATTAAAGACTAAGGAAATTTTTGTTACAATGTGTACTACAGTTTACACTGCTGATAGTTTTTTCTTTATAGCGATAAAAATACTCTCTATTTAAATTTTAGATTGTTCCAAGCGTTTTATGTGGAACTTTTAAAACCTATCTGCAAGAGACAAATTTATGGATTGGCTCTGGCGGTACAAACTCCATAGTTCATTTCGATGCTGATCATAACATTCATTGTTTAGTCCACGGAAGAAAGGTAATTTAAGTAATCTGTAAATTTGATATCAGTATTGAAGTTATTTTTCGATAGCGTTATTACAGTATTTCTGAGACTGTATTTGCCAATTTCAGCCTTGTTTGTAAAATATGTTAGAATCTAGATCATAGGCCATAGGATTTAGAATTAGGTAGTAAAAAGAGTAATGTGTAAAGCAAGAAAATACCAGCCAAAATATTAAAAGAGTCCTTGTTTCGCTATTTCATTATTCAATCTTTAATTCCTTTTAGGATTTCATGATGATTCACCATCGATATTACAAGTATCTCTATTTCAAACAAAATGTAAAGTCTAAGATTTTACCTGAGATTAGTAATTCATCTGTAAATGTACAGTAAATCCTAAGCTAAATCTTATACATGGAAACTAATCGATCAACATTATTTATTAATAGGATCCAGGATCTGGTTCCGGATACTCTAATCTTAACGTCAGAAAAGTAGATATGAAAAAGCGTCCAATGTTAAAGCGAGTACCCTGGACATACGCCACATTAAGAGCGGGCGATTGTATCTATATCCCAGGAGGTATATTGACTATAAACAAATTGTCGATAATAGACCAAAAGATACATTTTTCGCCAAGAGAATACGGCTGTGTTAACTCTCCTTTTCTCTCACCTAGGTTATATTCATCAAGTAAGATCGTATAACAGAACAATATCTGTAACGACGCTGTTTTCTCCTACAAGTTTCTTCAATTCAAGTGGCTGTGATGACTTAGATATAAAGCATTTACCCCCAATGAGTGAAGCACCAATCCATTGGACGTATAAAGAAGGGGATCGAACGATCGACTTAGGCTATAAGAATCTTATGGTTGTTCGTAATAACTTACTTGACCCATTTCGTGAGAATGAAAAAAGGCGTATAACCTTTAAAGAATTTAGCAAGGTGTTGTATAAAGAGCTATCTGATTCTTGGCAAATGGAAGCAGATGAATTATTTCGGAAATTTATTGATCCTGAAGGTAAAGGTTATTACACAAAAGAGGATGTATTAAATATGCCGATTGAAAATCTTAAAGGAGTTGCTAGAAATATGGAGGACCCTGCAGGTCCTTTAGAACCTGCTCCCAAAATAGAATGGGAAAAAATATTAGAAGAAAGATTGGCTGAAGAAGAGAGAGAAAAACAAGCACATATGGAGGAAATGGAAGGCCGAGATGGGGCAGATGACGATGAAGAAGAAATAGATGATGAAATGGAAGATGATAATGATGAGCCAATGTTCGAAGACGAAGGCGATAATACGGGAAAAGAACAGCGACACAAACATGAGGAATTATAAGTTCCCAACTGAAATCACAGCAAATAACATACGGTAGATCTAAATAAAGTTGGAATGTGATGTTACCTATTTAATCTATGCAATAGTGCTGGTAAGGAACATGGCATACTCTGTTAGGCAAACTTTTCGCCTTGCTCATTTACACTTAATTAAGAAATAATCGGAATTTGTGGAATCTATTAGTGGGTTGAGTCCGGTAAAACCTACAGTATTGTACTGCGCATAGATGTTAGTTGCCAGCCTGATAACATAATAATTTATTGTCTAACCCACAGAGTGATTTTAAATTGATGTCTCTTTTATATAGTTAGGAATAATTAGAATAATAAAGTAAAGTCACTCAAATACTATGTACACTATTTTATAATAAGAAAATCATTTTAATTATCATTATTCATGTTGGGTTTATAGCAATTCAGTAAATATTGTAGCAATCTAATAAAATAAACGATTTCGTAAACTAGCTAAAATAGAATCTCAAGTTAGTCATAGGCATAAAAACTGTTAGCCACGGTAAAGTAACGAAAAATAAAATCTTGCACGTCCTTAATTCAGAGAAGAGATCGAAATGGATTTAAAATAATTTAAAGAATACAATTTCATAACAATTTGATATGCTGTGGTTTGAGAAAGCATTGCATACTAATGGTTTTATAAGTTGAATTTTAAAACTACAAGCATTATCCTCAAACAGTAATAGCCTAACACAAAGTAGTGTAACTTATTTAAATTACTGAGAGGAATAAAAATTGACATTGAAGATTGTTCTCAATGAAAAATAGAGGTGAGTTCAGAATACTCCAGTTCAGTAATCTGCCGCTAAAAATAGAAAGTTATTTGTATCAATATTTTATGGCTGATGTTATAAGCCATTAATGGACATTTAACCTAGATAACGTAATGGACATTTCTTCAACAGAGCAATGGGACTATCGACTTTAAATCAAATCACAGCAATTGCCATTAATTCACTGCAATTCTCTGTCTTTGATATAAAAAAGACAGAGAATATTTCAACGTAGAGCCTTATTACATTACAAATAGACTATAAAGTAGCCCCAATTGGTTTTACGCCATTGAAGAGTTGATGTCATTAACAACGTTGGAGGGTGACGCATTGCTAGTGCACTACGTGCGAATAAACCACGAATCATTTAGGCTAGAACTTCTATTGGCTAACTACTCGACTAAGATTGACGCCCAATAGATAAGATTGAATTCACTGCGTCCTATACTCATGAAACAACCATTCATAAATTTCTCTGAAAATTCATTGGCCTTTTACTCTTAGGGTAGCAAGGCTATAGGAAAAGTCTCATTCTAGTCTAGTACATCGTCTACAGCGGCATTGAAAAGTAAAATTCAAAGGCAATCCTTTCTTTCTTCGTAACCTGTCTCTCAATGTAGGTTAGAAATGTTGCAATATTTGTTTTTCTTATTTGTGGCCATAGCTTGTACTACCACTCATAAAACTATACAGTTGTTATTAACCATAAACTTTCGACTGAACACTACTGAGTTTGCTTTACTGATATAGAATTTAGTCTACATTTAGCCTACGCATTGAGTTATTGCAGTAGTTACTAGGAGTTTACGACCATGATTCTTTGTGATTTAGGAAACACAGTTACTCCTTGCTAAGACAGTTGTAAGAGGAGAGAAAAGTAACAAATTTGGGTAAAAAAAATTACAATTAATATATGAAGGATTTCGCTAGGCTATGAAAAATGGCAGCCATGATGGGAACCGACTCAAAATTCATTGGTGATAATGTTAGTAGGATGTTACTATGCTATGATATCATAGTCTGTATGTAGGATGACGAAATAGATACGAATTGGTATACTTTTACTATTTTTCCGTCAGATTTATCTTCTTAATTTTGCGGCTAGGTTCAGAGAGTTAGTTGATGGTGCTATATAAGCTTAACGGGTTGTGAGGCACCCGATTATTTATCCGTTACTACAGCTATGGTCGATTTCGTTGATGACCATTATTGCCTGATATTCTTATGAATACCGATATTATACCTGCACATATTGATATAACTATTCTTTAAAATTTATCTAATAATGTCATCGTTGACAGCAATCAGAAATATGCTAACTTTTTCTAAAATTTTCATACTTGTGTAACGATAAATTGAAGCAAATGAGTGGTCATAATTTGGTTAAAGGTAGTAATATAATTTTTGCGATTTCTTAAATGATTAGGCTGTAAATTATCTCTATTCTTTTAGGCAAAGTCAGATGAAGAGCCTTCGATGACATCAGGTAAGTTTGTCCAATCTACTTATTAACGTAATCAGAAGGCCTTGCTTCTCTATTGAAGCAGCCGCAGTGTAAAGTATCCTAATTCTTGCATGTTGTTAGTAGCAATTTTAATCAAGGAAGAAAATTGTATTATTTTATGAATTTTAGAAAAAGATTGTATTCTAAACATGAAAAAAATGATTGCCTTTGCAGTAAGTTTATCATCCTGGAATTAATTTCAAATGTCATTAATGAATACAAGTATAAATCTCTTTTTACATGATGTTATGTACTGGTAGCGATCTAAAATTGCTATATTAAAAATTGGAGATTAATATTTGGTAACATGAGTATTGCTAATAAGTATCAATTATAAATGAACTTTACTTGCTGCATTACTTTTCTTCTATATCATAAAACGTAATCTTTGGGACCCGGATATGCAGATCTCAAATATTTTGTATCTCAGGTATCCATACCAGTTTTTATGACGATAGTTAATTGTTTCATTTTGCCTACTGCACGGTACTTACTCTGAGAACAAATAGAACAGTAAAATTATAATTGGTACACTGGTGATACAACCCAATATAGCCTTTTTGTTAAGTTAACATGAACGAGTATCATATTTACGTATCGGTATTTGATCTTATGAATCTGTTATCATCCTAGGACCAGGCTTCCAGAAGAAGATTTTACTGAGCGACGCCTTGGAGGTATTAGCAGCTCTAGACATGAATAAAATTAACTGACTTGCCTTTGTTAGTCTATTCTAGTAGTCTACTTAGGTAGATCACATAAAATGACTGTGTGATAATCTTCCCACATAATGTAATATTTTAATACAGTAATTATTTACACGTAAAGCATAAAACTTTCGTATTTTTTGGCAATAAAATTTTTGACAATGAGACCATAAAGTACTCTCTTTGTAATAATTATTAGTTGCCAATGTTGATATTAGTTTTTTTTGTATAATTTTATATACCATCAAGGGCTATGCTTAAAAGTATTGAATAGTAATAATTCAAGCCCCGTTGTGAGTGATTTAATAATTTGGTAAGATTGCAATTATGCTATATTTTACCAGTGAATTATAATACAGCTTTTATGATCGTCGATAATTATATTTCGACTATTAAGGAATCGAAAAAGTTTTAATTCTATCCAACTCAAGCTTATAAAAAACTGCTTTCTTTACTGTCTTAATAAATATTTACCATTATATTTTCACAGTTGATATGATTACATTATTGTATCATGCACTCAACGTAAAGTAATCTTTTAATTTTACAGGATGAAAGCATGTTTCGAAGCTTTAGAACGTAAATATGTACGTGATTTATAATAAAGTAAATTGCTACAGTGAATTTTTGGTTATAATTATTAATCAGTAGTTTTTATTCTTTACTAATTCAGCTTAGGGAAATGATGCTCGGTGTAAGATATACCAATAGCCAATATCAATTACTTCATGAAATCAAATTTGAAAGTTATAGGATTTCAATAGAAGATTTGATACAAATTTTAATTCTCGCTTTTGCAGTTTCATTCAAGTAACAACGATACAAATGTAAGCAATTCAATTCATTTCTCTATGAATAACAACAATGTATTCGTTGTAATCCCATTTATCTATCGGAATACAGTCTGTAATGGAGACTTACACAATTAAAGTGCATTATAATATGACTGGCCTTAGCTCGATGGATATACTTACGTGAGTTCGATTAAAAATGTCGCTCTTGTAGTTAAAGCTTAAATAACAGCAGAATAATTTAAAATTTAAAATAAATATAATAGCAACATTGCATTTATTATGGCAAAAATGTACTGAAATATTTACAACTAATTTAAACAACGAAGTAAACCTTCGTTAGTTAGTTCTGTGACAGCTTGAATCCAATTGATTAATACCTGTACCGTATATGTGTTTTGAATTACTTTAATAGAATTAGCTATCCAGCGGATTGTATGGCGGCAAACGATATTGAGTCTGCAGTGATTATTTTTTTAAATAAAATAGTCGTATTAGGTACTATTTTAGAACCACTACCAGGTAATATTTGCATATTCTAGCATTAAATGTGTTTTATTAATCGAAATATGATAATTAAGCTTAAAAAAGATAATTTATTTGTAACTTTTTTTTAAAACAACGCTCTAGATGATATCAGTATTACCGTAAGAATGCTATACTACGATGAGGGTGAATACCTAAGCAATATTGTAGATTTTAAATTTATCAATACTTTAATAGTTTATGAGTAAAAATATGAGGATTTCATTGACAATACGATGACCATGCAGCTACCCCGCCTGACTATGAACCAAAAGGTTTTAAATATCTACCATCAGAATTGTATACTTGTCTACTTACTGAAAGCGAACAAACCTCTTTCAATATTGGAGCCGTTACTTCGGTAATGAAGAGTAAAAACGTAACATTTTGCAATTAAAGTGGGAATCTTCTTTATTAGATGGTTTAGTTATCTATTTCTATGATTACAGCAAAATCAAAGTTGAAAATTTAATTTTAGCTAGCATATACGATACTTTTTCTAGGTTGGAATTAAATAACTTAGAACAGCTTGCTACTGTATTTAATTAAGTTAATATCCCTAAAATCGGTAGTCGTTAACAAAGACGGTATGAGGAGTATTATTGTTATTACTAAATAAAATATAATAATAATCTCAGCAATTGTGGTGAATAAAATTAACTAAAGTTATCAATTCTGTACCTATCGCCGTAAATTAATACTTTATATTTTACATAATTTCTCAATTTTATGTTATAATCTTATATATATATGGGCGCCTTTACACACGCATTCGATGAATAATAGGATTTTCTATCGTAAGTGTTGAGCTATTTCTTCATCTTTAACGTTGATAATTGATCATTTTATAAATCTATAAAGAAACTTGTAATAAACTAAATACTTTTAGGGTTAAGATGAGAATGCAAAGTTCCTGCCATCAACTTCATAAAGAAATTGCATCTTTGCAAAAAAATAGCGTCAAACGAAAGCGTTACATGACAACAAGCAATCAACCGAAGGTTATTGCTCCGTTATATCATTCTTTTCTAAAAATTTCTCCAGTTGAAGCTTACTGTTTGATTTATAGATAAAAATCGAGAAAGAAGCCTCATGCCTATCCTCAGCCAGCTTAACACAGGATGATTCTGACGCTACCATTGATGGTTTAGGTCGAGCATTATTTATTTTAAGCTTTTTCCAAGATTTCCTAAAATTATGCTTTAAGTTTTTATTTACGCGCATTGCATAATTATAATTCAGAACCAGGTATATTTGAAAGTGAGAAGAAAAATAATAAAGATTTAATACGCTGTTCCTGTGGATGCAATGTGGTAACACATAGACATATTATCTTTAAATAAATATTACTATTGTTAATTCATAGCTACAATGATTCATTCTTAGATTTCATATTCTTACTGCGGTATACACGTATACTCGTATATATCATTATAAAATATAAGAACTCGAAGATGATGATATTTTTATGAACAGAATAGAGTAATATAATTCGTATAAACGCTGATAAGTGTATCCATATTTACTTTATTATAGAATGATGGATTGATGATAATGTGCGATAGTTGTAATACCTGGCAGCATACTCTTTGCTATAAGATATGCAGTACGCGAGACGTTCCTCGAAAACACTTTTGCATAAGATGTTGCTTAGTAAGCTAAAACAAAATTTATATTCGTCTTAAATAGTTAAAATTGGTGATAAAATTTGCTGCAATCAGATAGTATAGCACAATCAATCATGATTTCTTTCAGAAAAAAGCAACTGATAATTTACTCGTATAATAAAACTTGGACTCATATTATATTGTTTTATAGGATAATGCAACACCGTCAACTGATACATCATTGAAAAATTTGACTCCAAAGATTTTACAAGTCATTAGTATACTCTAAACACCGATTAAATTAATAGTAAAGTTTAACAGCCAATATTTTTTATAGATAGTATAATTTTACTTTCAAAATTGCAGCTAACTTGTCTTTGGCGTAGAAGTTTAATTGCTATTTACGAATATCCCTACATTACTTGCGCTGGGCTTGCGAGCAGGCTAGGTGATATACATTTGTCGTTTTCTTAGTACGAATTTTTATTTAAATTAAATCTTTCATGCATTTTAAACTGTGTTTAGGCGTATTTTGTGTGAGATAAAACATAATTTTGTGATTAGCTTATTACGTATATACGCAAATTCTGTGGCATTGTTTACCAATTTTAATATAATCGATATATGTTGCGGCATGATTTTAGGTGCTAACATGTCTGTCACTAGGCAAGTTTTGAAGAGATTGGATAAAAAGGGGCTGGTGGCTTCTCCATTTAGAGGAAGAGAGTATGCAACACGTATATAAAAAAATAGTTAATTAACATAAAAGCTTCGAATAAAAGATAAAAGCCTAAATCTCATGACTTTAAATTTCAGTAAACGAATAAAAATCGTAAATGTGGATAGGGTTTTAAATGAAGTTATGGGTTGCTTTCAGTTAAGGTCAAAAGGAAAGGTAAATCGAAACAATAGGACTATCAAGATTTATAGTTGTTCATATCTATCAGCAAAATTTTAATTCTTGATAGTAATTCAAAATTTAAGATGCTAATCAAATTTTCATCTCTGATAGACTGAAACCTTGGTTAGACAAGTTTTACAGCTCAAATCCAGGAATTAGGTTAACAAAAAAGTGTATACGCTAAGTGAGTACCTAACTAAGATTACTCACTCCTATACGTACATCTAGACTGGGAAATATAACTCGAACAAATGTTTTCTTAAATCATAACGAGACACCTTTAATTAGACTTTATTATATATTTTTTAGAAAGGGACTTGAGTTTGCTCAGGGCGAAAACGAATCAACTTATCCGATGTTACTTAAATTATCTAACCGAAATCAGAGCTTGCGAAGTATAGTACATTTGAAAAGTCACGAATTGCGTATGATTCTTTAAAGTGAAGACTGCTTCTATTGACTAAAAAGATTTTTATTGCGGTGTCCCCATTTTTCGTTCCAGACATTTATTGAGGGCGTCCGTAATAGAAAATAAAATCGTCACTAAATGATTCCGTGATTATAGATTTGGATTAGAAATTAGGTTAACAGAAAACCGTTTCTTTAATTATACTACGTACAGTTGACCAATGGAATAACAATTTCAGTTCTAATATTTAGTAATTCTTATAATTAACTATCAGCGTAATCAAAGTGCGGCAATAGACTCATAATATTCGTAAGTCAAGAGAAGACACATGCTTTATTAGCAAAGGCGACAATTTCCTAAAGTTCAGTACAATAACACGGACCTAAAATACAAATACTGTACTACTAAATATTACACCAGACAAAAAATAGCGTTTTGCAGAGTATGACATTTATATTACATTCAAACAAAAATTAAGCAAGTAACGGGAACTGATAGAATCATGAATGTAACAATGTATGCAATAAATTGATAATCCAAAAACTATCTCATTTTATAATTTTGCTTTGTTGAAAGATTGCACAACCGACCATTGAAGTTAAGTTCAACGGTAAAGTCTAGATCCCGCTGAAAAAAAAATAAAAGTTTACGATTATATGCTATCTACAATGCTATTTTACCACTACATCTATTAGGAACTATTCTTTACCTTGTTACGCTTATTAGATTTGCACGAAAATACGCCATTTATTTCCTCGTTCTTAAGGACGGTTAAATAATCTTCAAAGTAGAACACCGTTTGCTTCCAGTGCGTATACTGACTGTATGGGCCTAACATGAAATGCGAAATGTTAACAATAATTGAATAGAAATTGATATGTAAGTGTACTATTTTATCAAATTATTTAGTTTCTTCGTACGAAGATACCTGTAGAGAATCCGGTTCGCTTATGACATTTTGTAAATTCGATATCAAAAAAGCATGCAAACGCATGAAGATAATCGTTACGTTTACAAACTAGATGAAACTGGGATGAAATATTTAAGTCGTCCGTTGTAATTGTATTCAGATCAACTTCCTAAGAGTTAAATAATTAATAGATGCAGAAGTCAAGACGTGTAAGAAGCTATAAGTAATTATGTCAAGGTTGAGAATATTCTACAAATTACCGTTAGCAGACAGCAATCCGTAACGACAAGTTTTTGATCAACAAAATCTACAAGAGGTTCAGCTAGGGCAACTTTTCGCAGGCAACTCATGTCAAATCCATACACGCTATCCCACCCTAAAATAGAATCAAGGAATTGTAACTCCAACGTGGAATAATGGTAGTGAACTGTCATTAGATAGATTGATTAAAATCTTGTGATACACGTGTGCACGACAACGATTTTGATTTACACTACATATAAAATTATACATCTATATTTTGTATCTAATTATATTACAATTGATCTTCTCTTCTTTGTATTCTCTATCTTCTATACCACATATATACAGTGATGCTTTATCTGGCATCAAAATTCCACCAGGCTTCTACACGTCGGTAAATCACATAACAAACACGAATATATGATTTCAGGTTTTACTACAACGCCTGCCAGTTATTGCTTTTAACGATTGCAAAGTTTTTAATCATGATTATCAAAGCAGGCTTTCAATCGGTTACTTACCAACCACTTATCTCTAGCATACAATACAGTCTCTAACATGCATTCATAGAAAAGGCAATATCCCATCCATTCGCTAACAATGATATCAACTTTATCTACTGGTAATTCGATCTCTTCGACTTTACCCTTGATTAACGTTATAACTGCAATTGAAAGAATGCATTTTTAAAAGATCTGCAAAGAGGTCTTTGCTCGCTAGTGTTCAGTTCTAGACAATTAGTTAAAATTGCGCTATTTTACGAACATGTAAGTAGATAACATACCGTGATCCAGACGATTAGCTTTGACTATCGCCTCAGCTTGCTCAATAATTCCTGAACAATCAATCTATCAGATCATTACCGCAGTGATTTAATTAGATAACATGCATTTTTCTCGCGGTTAAATATAGTTTTAAGTAATCTTTGGCTTAACTTACTCCAATTACTTTAGCGGCGCCTGCTTTAGCAGCAAACATACACAGAATACCGGTCCCACAACCAATGTCCAATACCGTTTTTCCACGAAATAAATGCTTATTCTGATACATGGAATTGCGATAAGTCAAAGTTCTAGTTTCATCCTTTAACATTTCCTATACGTTTATAAATGAAATAAGAATTTAAGACGTTTCGGTCAATTTTTGGAACGTAATACTGTACAGGTTGTTTAAAAATTATATGAAGGACTTAAATTGACATCTGATACAGCGTAAAGTGTAGACTTGCACGGTAACGCGCTTACGAATGACGATTTTTTAGATGAGATTCGGTTTGATGAATTATAGCACCACACAATCTATAGTAGAGTACACTTAAGGTCTAAATTGTAGCATATTTAGGTATTCAATGTGCTATTAACTATGAAACGTAGCAACAGTATAATTTTTATTTAGGTATATTTATCTCATGCGAAATTGAATGCATTCTAACTTAATTATACAGTATCTTCTTGTAGTAATACATTAATTATCAGGATGTGGTAATCTCAGTACTCTTGTTATCAATTTACAGTTAAACAAATATTTAATTGGTAATTGAGATTGAAGACTAAAAATGCTAGATTAATTATCGTAGGAGTTACTTACCTCATGAATTCCTAGCCACAATTAAGAGTAGTGTGTAAGAGAAATATTCATTAGTAGAGCATAAATTAACGTATAATTTCACATTTACAATCATTCAAAACTAACAAATTTTTGCAGGCTACGAAATCATTGGTGCAAAAGCAGCAAAACATTGCATTAGCACTAAATTATCAAACATTTTTTTTCAGGTGTTAATGCAATGCACTGTTCAATTAAAAGTAAAATAATAGCATTATATCAGTCCAGACAACTTAATTTCCTATCAAAGTTTGCCGTATTGATCCTTAGTATTATTATGCATGATGGAAGAATAAATGTAATCCTTCCGTAATTATAATTTGCAGCACGATACTTATTCCATCATTCGGTATTACTACTGGTGCTATCAAAATTTAAGTTATCTTGATAAATCTAAAAAGCGTACATAAATACTGACAAACTGCTATCACTCTCATCTAAAGGCACTTACTTCTTTCATCCTAAATTCACGCGGCAAAACAAATGGCTACTTGCAAAATTATCAAATTCGTGCATGTGCAAATAAAGTACAGTTGAGATTTGCAAATTATTCTCATTATTTCAGCTGAGCAAATTTGTCTAAATTAATACACAATCGACCGATAGCAATGCATAAAATTGGCAGTATCGTAGCAAAGATTATGCCTATGTCAAGGACCCGTTTTGAAAGATGTATACTAATTATAAAGTAAGAGGAATAAACATTTGATCAAGATCTGTCTGTATTACATGTTTTTTCTCATCTAATGAAGCAAATACTTAGCATTTCCTAACGTCAGCATAGCAACGTATGAAGTTTGGCAATATGATATAAGTTTTATATCTTTGGTTCTTAATAATTATAGGGCGGTCATTAACAACTACAGTACAGTACATGGTTTAGCTATAAATTGGTTCAATTTCTAAAAAGAAAAGGTTCCGTTTATTTTACGCTATTTCATGTCAAGCGTAACGACTGCAGTAAGCAAAGACTTGCATGATATAGCCTAGCATTATTAAGGTTAAATATACCGTACAACGTTGAAGCAAAGAATTGAACGCATATACTGCAATGATTGAATCCGTTTGTAATTACCGAAATGAGCATAAGAGTCAAAGTAATAATCCTTGCTGGTCATTTCGTTGAATGATACCGTTTCTGGATTGCTTTCCTGCTAGGATAATTAATCGAGAGTAAATTACAGAGTTAGAGTTAGCCATCCGCACTAGATAATTTCATCCATTGATCTATTCCTATTTCCACTTATGTTGTCGAAGTATTGCATGTCTGTATAAAATTAGTTGATCATGTCCTTACATCCATAACTTCAGCTGCAGTCCGATTAGCCATGCTGTAGCAGCAATTGTATATTGATGAGTTGGAAAAATGGAGTTGGACGGATTATAAATTGATATTTATAACCAATTAGTAACACGTGTGAGCAGAATGTATCATCACAAGATTGCTAATTTTCTGCTGGTATATAAGTTGAGCACCACGAGTTGCGACACTGCAGCTGCTGCGATCCGTATGCGGTAGCTTAGCTACTGCATACGAGAACGTATGCGATATCCTACCATACCGTCACACTGTAGTATCAGTAGTAGCCTAGAAATCTAAGGTACTGTACAGTGTACAGTACCTTAGAATTGTGCACTGTGTACTGTAGAGTGTCCAGTGTACTGTACTGTACAGTGTACTGTACTGTACTATACTGTACAGTAGAGTGTACTGTACAGTGTACAGTGTACAGTATCAGTAGCACAGTACTATAGAAAAATCGACTGTACTGTACTGTTCAGTGTTCATGCTATACAGTATGTTTAGCGCTCATACTATTCGTATAGCAACAACGTAAAATATCCTTTAGCGATAGAAGAGGTAACTTCAAATCTTCAGTGCTTCTATGTGTATATTATTACGTACAATATCCTTTAGCGATAAAAGGGGTAACTTCAAATCTTTAGTGCTTCTATGTGCATATTACTCGTACGCGTATGCCATAGGTTAGTTACTAGTTTATTTACAATTTTACCTCTACTAATGCTAAGATCGATAGGCATACAAACAATGGCAGTATGAAAATCACAAGCATTATATATAAAATATAGTGCAGTGATATGCACTCGCTTATAGTATGCCGCGCAATAACATAAATAATTATGTAATAATTGATATTTGATATGTTTAGAGACGATAGCATTGATTAATTAGCCAAATCACACACATTCTAATTATCCTAAGTAATACTGAATATTATGTTTACGTCTTCCGATTCAATAAAGAAAAACACTAGACTGATTATAAATACAGTAACACAAAGTACAAGAGATCTCGATCGATTGAGAATAGAATTAGCGTATAATTAGAATATAACTGAAAAATAAAATATTGAAAATGTTGAACTAACGCATACATACGGCATCTTACGCAACACTAAACATTATATCTAAGTGTTTCCATCAGTTTTACGCCGTGGTAAATGTGTTAAGAACAGCAGCAAGATCGGCCACGATAGATTACAAACATGATACAATATACTGTACCTAGACGATGATAGCATTGATTTACTTAGCTAATCTACATACATACATTGTGTCCTTCAAGAAATTAAATAATATGTTTTGGTATCAGATAAATGTTACTCATCCTTGGGTTATAAATGAAGGGAAAGCACTCTGAAGCAGCTGCTAACTTCTATTGAGTACAATAAAAGGACAACTAGATATCTTTATTTGAATTTCCAAAATGTTAAGCAGCTCTGCTTATATATTTTTAAAGTTACAGTATAAAGTATAGATGTGGAATAGTAGCACGAATAATACGAGTATATTGTAGAAAGTAACAATGTAGCTCGTACTGTATCAGAAAGAGACATACTGTAATATAATACACATATAGATGTATGACAGCTATCATATGAGTAAGCTCTATATTATTTCTATATTAAGTAGTAAGTTCTAGCAACGTGCCATACTTGATACAGTATACTATTAAACTGTAGTATACTCGTATAATAAGGTACAGTAGAGCAGCGATATTAGTATATAACTATGCATGCAATAATGCAGTTACTTCTTAACTATATAAAGAGAATATATGACTGCAAAAATCTAATTGTTACGCTATAATACATGATCACTCGAAATAGTTCATTCCGTTGGTATAATTATGAAATTTTATATACTTCAACTTTACTTTTGAATGTCTACATTATTGATACCTAATCGTAGGCCGTGTATCTATTTACAGCAAACGCAGGTGCGAATCATTGAATTGTAAACTTTGCAATTTTAGTATTTTACTTCAATATTAAAATCACTGAAGAGTTAATCAGTTCAAATACTAAAATTAAATTGTTTCATTGCTGTGTTAGCTATAAATAGTTTTACTACTCCCAATACAGCGCATAAAATTATCTTGCATGACACATCATCTAATTGGTTTCCAATGATACTTTTATCACAAATTTCTGCGATGCTATTGCTAATCTGACATCATAAAATTTCAATAATAAATGCTACATCGAATCATTCTTAGTTCTAAATATCATATATTATGCTATTAATTCTGAATTAAATTTAATAAAATTTAAGAATGTTTTAGTCTATTATCATTTAAGTGTTATGGCATATATTATTGCAGTAAATGTAGAACTTGTAAATATATAGTGTATCGCGTGTGGGCCTCTACTCTATCAGTATTCCATTTCGGTTGCAGATTTTACCGACTGTTACAGATAATCTAGCATTTGCTATAGCTGATGCCCCAGCTTTTACATCAAATTAAGCAAAAAACCTTTTGATTTGAACGGATTAATAATGCTTCCATTGGGTCGTCACCTTATTAGAATGACGCCGACTGAATAGAATACAATTAGCACGTGGTTAATATTCAAATACCATAACAACAATTGCAATTAATTTGTCATCATCGTTAAAAAATGCTTATTTAATACCTATAGAGTACTATCTATTACTCATCTGCATAATTAGTGCGATTGTCATTATAACAATATGGCATATGGCATGATAGTTATAGAAACGTCAGCATTGATTTAAGCGCTAAGTATTAAAAAGTTGAAAGCAAGGCAAGACCTTGCCATTCACGAACTGATACATATGATTTATTACAAACGATGGCCAGGATAAAAAATCAATGGCTAGCCGATAAATTAGATACAAAAAATTGTATTATTTAATTATCTAAAATTTTAATAAGCTGTAAATTTATTATAGCAAATAAAATAGAAGAATTTTACTAACAATTATCTTGTGCAAAAAATATCGTTATAAAATAACCTTTTCCCTCGTCATGATATGACTAGTTATGTGATCTCATAAAAATGCTCAATATTGGTAATTGAAACATATGTCATTTTCATGAGGATACGTTAGGCTTCACCAATCAAAAATCTTATTGATATATTAACCAATCAGCTTTCAGCTATGTATAAAATTCGCATAAGCTTGATTTTTACTGGGATGAGTTAGCGTCTAGCTGAACATATTTTTTCGTTAGCCATCGATAGAGGAAATCTCAAGGGGGAAACTGCTTCAAGCTAATCGATTATATCCCTTTAGCCTTTTATCTTATTAATAACGCGATAGAAATTTCTAAATTACTTGAAGACTAAGGATAACTTTAGACATGGCCAAATATTCCAATTTCGAAGATAGAGGAGTTGTCTTTGCCCAATACTTTATGTTTTTTTTCAACATAGTCCTATGGGTAAGTAGCATTCTAGATGTTTCAGAAGATATCAATTATAGCTAATCTGATAGAGAAATTTTCATGACTAAGTTGTATTTTATTGTCTAATCTAATATCAAACGGGATAATATTCCGTATGAAAATCACCATTTTATGTTTTATAATCTTGTTTTATCACTGATAAATGAAATTTTTAAACGTTAGAAATTCTATAGTACGTTATCAAATTGCCCATATGTGGATAATCATTTTTACAGACCGCAGTATCGATTATTGGCCTTATTATTATAACTAATTCTAATTGTCGACATTCTTCACAATTTAACGGAAAACCGTTAAAATAGCCTGTGTTACACTAAATGATTTGATTGCAGACGATATATCCGCTTTGCACGATTCATTCCCAAAATAGAATCAATCAGCCCTATACAGATATAAATAGATTATATTTTAAACAGTAACGTGAACTAGTTTCATCAATCATCGTTAATTTTCTGGAATAGCTTATAATAGGTGTTTGCTGGACTAATTTTTTACTAATTATGGTCATGAAAAGTAGCATACTGAATTAATCAAGTCGATCTTAAATATTCTGTTCACATTATAAATCAATTTTATTTTAAAGTATATTTCTTTAGAATATGAAATTATTATAGCCAGTATGTGAAACCGCACTACAATCTGGACTTTCTATTTCGAGATATATTCTACTGAATAAACCTTGCAGGCAAACTTTAGTACAATATTATTACAAAAAATGAATAGTGCAGGATTAAATTAAAACTTGGATGTCTACTAATATTTAATAAATAGCTATAGTAAAATGCCGACTGGCTAGAAAAACTTAATTTTACTACAAGCATCAACTTAGATTCACTTTGACACAAAACAGTTCATCAATGTCTCATCTTAGATAAGAGCTGATAGTTATTGCCCTAATTGCCGGTAAAGATAAGTTAATATTCAAAGACGTGTCTAATATCATGCTGCTTTAGTTGTACAATACCATGTATCCTTTCTAGCTAAGAAGGTCTGAAAGCTAAGTATTAGAAATAGACATAAAAGAGTAAAGGAATCCCTACACAAACTAGCCAATTTTTAGTTAAATTTCAATTATTTCATTTGATTAGCTTGAAGTATCACATAAGATGATCGAATCCTGTGTCGAATACAATAAGCTATAAGTCCTTATAGGGAAATAAAGGCAAATTTTTCCTTTCATAGACACACACTTGCCTCTCTCCCTAAATTTTCACTTTGTAAAAATTAGCATAAAAGATTATCATAAAAAGGTTACCGTTACGATCCATAATTGTGAATGACCACCTCACTAAAGTCTCGTTATGTCAATTTATGATAGTATAATAGTGTAATGAGTCATTTACTTCTATTTCAGGCGGATTAATTAAACAGCAGATGCTCATCCTTATTATTGATACGGAATTTATGTTTAACTCATAGTCGTTAGCTGCATGGTGCAGAAACAATATTTACTATACACAATATAGCAATTTATATACAGCTTTAATCACACCGATAACTTTCATTTTAGAGTATAACTGTAACTATTTCTATGGTTGCAGCTTTAATCATCTTATGGTTATAAAGAAAGAATTACATTTAGTTGACAAAATTTTAAAGAATGATTGTTTGATAAAACATATTTTTAATAGCGTGTTTGCCGTGTAGTCGATATAGTAACATAAAGACGAACTTTTACAACGAGTTTACAACCGCAACACGTTACACGTAATAGACATAATTGCTTAAGGTCATGATAACAACATATTCTTTTTTATATTGGTCATTTCTTCGCTGCAGAATTTCAGCCTTGTAATTTTAACTGTATTACGCTATCATTATATTTCAATAACTCAGAAGTAAATTTATAAAAATGGCGGCTAAAATATCTTAAATCATCTTGGATGAATATATATCTAAGCCACTTCAGACCAATAGCAAAGTCGAATTTTATTTCTATGTATGCTCTTACTGCTGCTCGAAATCAATTATAGTGATTTTCATTAAACTAGTTATCAATTAATTTTTAATAGACCAATATGACCAGTATCAAAATTAAATTCTTTCTAGTAGTTTGAACGTTCTGATCCTTGCGAATTATGTTAGGAAACGACGATTGCTATTTTTTTTTACCGTATAATTTCATCCATCACGGTATATTTTATTTAAGGACTAGCATGGGGACTAAGTGTCTTCAACTTACAATATGCCCCGGAAAAATGCGGTATAACTTTTCTGTTACTACTATTGCACATCTAATTAATTGTAAATTGACATTAATAGCAGTAAAATGTCTGTAAATCGATGATTTAGAATTTATTGCAAAGATCTCTTGCTAATGTTTCTAAAAATTAAAATTAGGCTTTTGTTTTATGATATGAAAAATACCGACTAATCATATATTTACCCTATTTTTACCTAATAGGTTGTAGGTGCAACAATGCTTGGCATGGGGATTTACTATCATATTGCTCATACAGATTATGCGGTTTTAACTAGCGAGTCTTACTTTATTGGTGTTAACTTATTGATTGCAGGCGGCACTCTTTTATTTGCTGCCGGATTCTTGGGTTGTTTCAGTGCTCTATGCGATAATCAAGCCCTTTTAGTTGGAGTAAGTATGCTAATGTAGCTCTAAAAGTATTAGTATTCAGTTTAGCTATGTTATATTGTTCTGGAGTTTAATTGGTTCTTTGTGTTATTCTTTAACCACTGCATTATTGAATATTCTAATTTCGTTTCTAAAGTTCTGATAGTATTTCAATTTCCAAATTTTGCTAAACTCCATCATAAATGGTCATAATTTCAAAATTTACTTAAAATTTTAGAAGAAGTATTCAAATAAGCATTCAATGATATTCTTCTCTGTATTTTTCTTTAAAATTTACTCTGAAACTTTATACTTTCTAGTTTATTTTGGCTCTGATTCTTTTGCTTGGCTTAGAAATTGGTACTGCTATTTATGGCTATGTTGGAACTCCAACTGTAAGTCCGCTATAATCATCTAGAAAATTACTATCTATTAGTTTCTATATCAAAATTATAGCTTTGGAGCGAGACATAAAGTATGATATTATTTATAGATCAGATAATGAGTAGCTGATAAAGGACAATCTCTAATATTGGTTGTGATTGATTTAGTTGGAAGGAATTGCAAAGAAACATATGACACAGGACGTTGAAACTAAATTTAGAACCAATGTAAAGGTCCAGAAGGCCATGAATAACTTACAAAAGACCGTAAGTCACTTAAATATGAAATGATTACGAATTAGAATACATTTAAGTCTCGTATGATTATGATTTGATAATAATCACTGACACACAAAATGAGCCTTTAATAAATGTTAACTTAGCTTTATTTTTATGTATTATGGAGCAATAAGAGTAGTCTTAAAATTTTTTATTCTATATAACCTGTAAGATGGTGTATAAGTTTTAGATGATTATGAAGATAATTAAGTTAATTACCACTATTAATAGCATATTAACGATATAATAATTGGAGTATCATAAAAAAGCCATCTTAGCAATCTTGCATTCTTCCGTTGCTTTCATTTAATATTTTATAATATAGTAAATTAGCTTAAGATTGATGTAACAGTATTTGAGTTAAAGTAATGGCATAATAGTGATTGTAATTTGTAATATTAAGATTGTTTTTTTCTGTTTTAACAGCGAAAATGCTGTGGTGTTGACACCTATAAAGATTACGCTAAATCATCTTGGGCTTTGGCTAAATTTAACAATTCAGAAAGTGATCTGAAAGGTAACTTTCCTGTACCCGATTCTTGCTGTAATACAAGCATTGTTGGCGAAGATCTCCCGCGATGCCAAAAAGAATACGCTAATGGCAAGAACGTCTCATATATTTATGCAGATGTAAGTAAAATATCTAACTATAGTTACGCAATTACAAAAATATATTACATTCGATGACAGTGCTATGCTTGCTATACAAGGGTGCTTATAGCGTAAAATATTACTTACTACATAGTACTAAATCTGATTGACGCGCTTATTAATTATTGCTTCCATAATCATCTTATTTATGCAAAAATAATTTGAATCTTAATTGAGATGGTTATCATAAATTTTTATATTACTGGATTTTCTTATTCCCGTAATTTATAAATAATACCGAACTTCATAACTTTAATTAGATCCGTATCATTTTCATCTAAGAATATCTAAATTTTTTTTATAGGGTTGCTATCCACGTTATCGAGATGATATCGTGCAGTATATGTTCTCTTTAGGTGCTGTTGGTGTTTCAATGACGCTTTTGCAGGTACGGTACTAGATTTTATTGGATAATTTCATTTTACAAGATATCTATTATTTTAGGCTGTTACAATTATCCCGTAACAATGCATGTATCTTATTGCTACAGTACATGATCCTACAATATAATGACTTAGTGTATGATCTAATGTGAATAGTATGGATTAAGGATATTATTGTATGAAGAATGACATTGGATTAAAAGTTCCTTACAATTAGCTTAACAATTTACCTCGAGAGAGTAATTGTCATAGACTGCTGGTCTATATTGTAGTAAAATCAGAGATTGCTACTTGTTAAAAAGCGGTTTAGAAATGTTTAATCCATTAATGCAGTTTTTAGATTCTACATGATATATAGTATCAAGAATACTTCGTATTAATAAAGCAGTTACATCTTTAAAATTATTTACTTTTATTTAGAAGGATAAATTGTAGTAGATTGTAGTTAAAACCAATTTAGACATCATGTCGTTGCAATAGGATTGAGTTAATTTTATGATTACAAATAGGAGTTTAGTATACAGTTAAAGGTAATGTAAATTTACTTTAATTTTTAAGACTTTAATTGACCAGTTAGCAATGCCGTTAAATTAGGATAAAGAAGAAGTAGTCGTCGAAAGATTAGATGTAATAATATCATCTAGATCTTTATATGATAATAAAAACTTATAGTTAATAGACATTTAAAAGTAAGGCAAAATTTTAGTTCTCACTCATCTATTGGAGTAACATTCAGCTAAAAAACGAATTGTAGTCGATTTCTTCATCATTTAATAATCCAGATTGGTAATTGCTTCAGGAAAGCATATTATTACTATGATTTTCATTATCAGACCTGTAGCATTTCGAGTCTCATAAAAAATGAATAAATGAGATTAAAAACAGAGCTTCGTCTATCATAGGCAGAACTATAAACTGTAATTTAAAGTAATTCCTAGATTTATAAAGTTATATATTTTATAGATCTGTTATAAAATTATACGGATATAAGGCTTGCAAACAAAATTTTTTTAAGATAGGACATATAAAAGTTCTGTCTTCTATAAACTTTGGAAAAAATTGAATGTTAATTTTTTTTGTATCATCTCTATTTCTACTAGATCATGGGCATCATGCTATCATTCATATTGTGCTGCAGTTTGAACGGATCACAAGGATATGGCCCACTACCACTCAAGAGAGATCCATATGATTATTAGTAGTAGACTGATAATGTGGAGGGTAGCTGGATCATAATAAATTTCTATTTGTTTCTTTGAATTTGTTTAAACCAATATGACGCCAGAAATTGATCATCTCGCACTCTTGCATTTCTTAACCCTCATGTTTAAGGTTTTATTGTTTTTTCAAAACATCTTCTACAGTAATGAAATTAATTTTAATGATAGTCACAAATGTCCATGAATTTAGTCTTAGCATGATAGTTGATTTAGGTATAAAATATTGTAATTTGATCTTGCAATATCACAAGGATGGCAAATATTTCGTACTGCCTATAGATTGTAGGTTCAAGTTAGCTAAGCAAATAGGATTAGGAAAGATATAAAGAATGTTATCGCTGCTGATAATGATTGTATAGAATCTTGCAATTATCATCAGATGGATACTTAATGGGTGATAATTAATAATTTTATCCTTGATTTATATATCTATTCCCTACCTTATTCTCCTAACTTTGACGACACTTTCTTACTTACTCTAACCTTACAATCATTTCGTTTTCATTTAATTAACTGATAAAATGAATGAATTTACCGGCTTGAATATCTTCACTTAAATAATAATGGCTGTTCCTATATAGTTTTGCATATAAGTAAGAGAAAATTTCAATCATTTCAACTCAACATAAAAATAATGTTACGCTTGTCTATAATGCAATGGTGCATTTAATTTAGTTTGATTTGAATTCTCAATTTATGTCATCCATAACAGTAGAATTACCTATACTTTATCACATTGTAAAACTGTTGAAGTTAGTTCTGATCCTTGTTTTACAATCATTTTTATTACAATTATGCTGATGAAATAATGACCTTTTTCGCGCCGTAAGAGCAGAAATTATTTCAAGATATAGTTATAGCTTCTGTTATCATTATAATCAATAGCTAGATGCGTACTATAATCAATTAATAAATTGATAAAATAAGTGTTAGCAAAATAGTTATTATTCCCTTAGTGATATTGATCATTCATCTATTAGGCTGGAAATAGATAACTATGTTGCTGGATTAAGAATTTCATTCTTATATAACAACATTTCGCATTATTTTTTGAAGTCATTACGATTACATAAAACTAGTTAGTTGATGGCATCATTGAGTTTGCTGATTATGTCAAAACTAGTGGTCAGCTTTGCTAAATCTAGCTAGACCTACCCTGTATGTTTATGGTAGTTGCTTAGGCATTTGTACTAGTGCATCATTATGGAGATTTAAGTAATGGCTATTATTAATTATGTAAAATCGCTAGAGGGAAATGATTAAATTGAAAGCTTGATTGTATTACGCATTGGCCGAATAATAACATAAAAAATGGGCATCGATTAGATAAATGATTTGGTTCTTTCTATTTGTTGGGCTATCAGCTTTAATTAAATACCTTTTAAAAGTAGCAATTTATTTAAAATAGCTGCATTATTAAATAAAGGAGTGCGTGATAAATCAATTTTAGACTACTGTTATTTTAATTCCTGTGGGTAGGCCTTAGGATTGATATTATTCCATTAAAATGTCAGAAAGTATATGATAGTCTCTCATTAAATGAAATAGAAAAATGTCCGTTATAGTACGCATTTAACAGAAATATTGAATCGCATAGTTCAAATAAGATGATTATATTCTATTTATTCACTCATCATCCTTTGTCCAACGGAATTAACGTGAATATTTTGTGATTTTCTCTTCCTTTCCTTCTCACAAAGGATATTGATCGTAAAATCCACTAGATGGTCAATAGATTACTACAAAAATAGCATGGTATAGGATTTCACGTACAGTAATGTGGATACGGTGTGTCAGTAATCTTTTCATATATAACTCTTGTGATCCTGTAATAGCAGGAACTTTTTTTGAGGAATTTTAAGAGTAAATAGTCGATATCGCAATAGCTTTGGAATGTTCAAGTTGTCCCGATATTATATGCTGTGGATCGTCCACACGTTATAGAACTCAATGCTTAAAAATCTGCATCAAGAACTATTCAATATCCTTTATTTGAGCTCTATTTATTAAATATTTACTTCTATATTCGGCATATATGTACGATATTTATGGAATTTGTTGGGAAGTACATGAAATCTGTCATCATAATTAGACTATGATCAATTTTCTGTCTATCGCACTTTCTTACAAAGATATTCTGTAATAATTACATAATAAACATTATTTGTAATTGATATTTCTGACGTTATCCCTAATTCCCTAATTCAATTCAGCATCATATAATAAGCAAACCCCCTTTATTGAAACACAATAAATATTATTCTTGCCAATTGGGTGCATACATATATACATAACTATTTTATAGAAACTTGCGTATTTGCCTATATAGTTAGACTATAATATAATCTTTTACAACATCCAATATTACTGACATACGGAATTAAAATTATATTTTTGTAATAAATATAAGGCGAATATATTTTAAGTCAACTTTAAAGTAAAATATTTACAGAATCGTAATTTCGAAGAAGTATTTAAAATAATTTCAATTTATCAATAGGAAGTAGGAAGTTCAAACGTTAGCTGAAAATGTGCAGAAAATAGAATAAATCCTTTCAGGACTTATTATAATTTTCAATTCTGATATGGAAATTGCTGCTGCTTTGTGAATAGACGTCATTCCACTCATTGCTCTCTCTTGAGTAGTTTAAATATTTCATCACGAAGTAAGTTTTTAAAAATTCTGCATTCCTATATATTAAAAAGCTACAGTAGATACGGAAAAACAATTGCTCATTAAAACAGAATTTGAATATATTACATGTCGTTTCTTTTCGTAAAGTAATTCTATGAGTGGCTAATACTTTTAGCTGTTATCGCCGAAACTTGTACGGTGATTCCGTATTGATTATTTCGGATCGATAACCACTATTCGATGATGAAGCTCTGGATATTGGAGGCAATTGAACTAAATGCGAAAAATTCAAGTTGGAATATTTTTGCCGAAATATTATAAAGTTGAAAAAACTACCCTTTAAGGGAAACGAGAAGGTCTTATTCCCAATTTTCTTACCATTTTCAGTAGAATATCTTCTATAAGAATTATTGTCATGTGGCGGATAATTTCCTCGATTTTCATTAGAAGGGTTCTAAAATGCAAAATGTATTATACAGGTAAATTTTGAAGTAGATTAGAAAAATACGTTTACATATGTAAGATAGTAGCGTTTACAGCATAGTTTAACCAATATTGGCATACTTCACAAATAGGGGTTTTTTCTAATTTTAATTATAATAATATCCACACTACAGAAAGAGTTACATATGTATTGATTTGATTTCTGTAAGATAATTACACGAAAATAATTTTATTGTGTTACATTCAAAAGCAGAGATTTTAAAAATTTTTCATCAACATGAGAGATTTGTCTTTGAGTAACACGAGAGCTGTATCTCACGATGTTGTCTTAAGGAATGAGCACAACAATAAATTATCATTCCAACTTACGATTAACTGAACGGTTTTCCCTGATATCACATGTGCATTCAGTTGTGGTAGGCTATGTACTTGTCTTGCTATTTTATAGTTTACATTACGTAAATTTTCCTTCCTTTTGGATCTATAACTATTAGGTGATGTATCATTATCCGATAAGTTGCTTTGAAGTTCACTTTGATTTTTGATCCATGATGTGGTGTAATCTTCTTTTCGCTGTGGATGCTGAGGTGGCGATAGTTCCCATGCTGCTGTGGGCTTGCCAACTGTTCATACAACATAATAATAATAAATATAGCTATTAAGAATATAAGCAATTCGCTTTAAGATTTGAAACTGAGATAGCAATTTTTCCATTATTACTGTAGTTTTTCTAGTGAAAATATAGTGATGTAGTATACCTTGTGTGTAATTTAACTTATTAGTATTATCCGGTTTTTTAGTTGTTTTAACATTTTTCCATGAAGAAGTTTCATCTAATTTTTTAAATTGTTCGTAGCGACGTTGTGGGTCGGTAATTTTCTTTTTCTGTTTGAATCGACGAGCCCTTTTTTTCATTAGCTCAGCGGTCATATAATTCGAAAATCCCCTTAAAATAAATAGATTGTATTAATCAGTTGTTGAGCTATCAATAAAATAACTACATTAAAGAAGCTCAATCAAACTGGCTTAAATTTCTGAATATTTTATTCCTATTACCATTCATTAACAATTTCTTCACTTTTACTGGCAGGATACTGTTGACTAGAAGGTACTTCAGAAGTTTGATCATCGTCGTATAATGTTTCATTGCCCGCATCGTCGAGCTGTGGTTTATAAATATTATCAACAGGAACTTCTTCCTGATAAGGATATTGCCTCAGGTTGGTATCTAGTTGACTTTGGTTAAGCGATTCTTCTAGTTGCCATACTGGTTTCGGAATACTTTCGTAACTTTTTGGTAAAGCATTGGTGCTCGCATCAGGATCTATATTTCTATTAAATGTTCGGAATGAAAAGATGCTTTTTAAAATGCCAGAAAATAATATTTTCTCAACCCTAACCATATCCAACTGTATACTAATCTCTCAATAGAAATGATCTCTTTTACCGTAGGTTTGCGGCATTAGCATCACTGTCTTCATCTAGTTTCCAATCTTGATTAAAATAGTCCTAGTAGGTTGTAATAGATTAATACAGAATAGTCATTGAATTATTATGATTTTGTATTTTATCATTGCATAGTTTTTTTATGATATTAAGGATTAATGTATTTATTGAGATCAAAACGTAACGCCTATTGGAATGATTTATACTATTTTAAGATGTTAATAGGAGATTAGCTTCTCCTTATGATTCTATGAGTATCAGTAATGTTTTCGTAGTCGAAATATTTATGTCAAAGTTTACCTCCTTAACATCGAATTGCGATAGATCTATTTCATCAAAATTAAAATCATCATCTAAGTCACGAATGTCTTTAGCTTCTACTAGCGCAGCTTTTATGCGCTTTCTTGTCCTATAGCCACGATAAAAGGACTGGAAAAGAAATTATAATATTTGAGCCTTAGTTCAGAAGACACTGGAAGATACTGTAAGTTGGAATGGTAAATTGATCACCACGTACCGGTAACTATTACTACAGCTAACTGCTGTTTAATTTATTACCTGTATTTCAATTACTGCTTTTTCCTCTCTATTTGAATGAGAAGTTGATGGTAGTGTTGAATATATCTTCTTGCTAGCCTTTCGAGTTCGATAGCCTCGCCATAAAGACTGAATCTTTATAGCAGCACTATTTTGCCTAGATAAACTAGTTGCTGTCGCTAAATTTTTGGCCTAGTACAGATATACAAGCGAGTAGATCAGACAATTGTGTTAAGATATCTACTTGTACCAATCAATCATTTAACCTGGCTAAATTGTTGGTATTGAGTTGCATCTAAGGATTGTGATAAATTGAGAAAGTCTTCACTGTGATTAAGAACAAGCAAAAAGTAATTTAAGTTAAGAAGATTAGTGCAATCGATTAGCTGTTATTTAATAAATGGATAGTTTTGGAAAGCCTTTGCTTTACAATTATTTAAGAAACCTGCAGTATGCCTGCTAACAAGTGATATTTAAAATCGAATAATAGATTAACTACTAGGCATAATAATATTAATATTTATATTTGATTGCTAATGTGATAAAGCTTTACTAATGTAACAGAAACACTTTTGATTTGTTAGATGTTAATAAATATAAGTTAAAGATTTAATACTGCAGGTTATTACTATATGAATAAACTTGATTATTAAGGTTATTTGGCGTAAGTTGTTTTAATGTAGCATACATAGAAAGTGAGAATTTACAATTAGATAATAAATTGGTCAAATTCTCTCTAATCTCAGGGTGATCAGTTACGGTTTCAATGTATCCATATAGTTGCGTACCGGTTAATTACTTAAAGATGCCATGCTAAAATGTAACTTAACTATTTGAAGAAACCGTCATGCATAATAAGCTACAACGTATTAATTTCGTCTTATACCCGCAGCAAATGATACTTACTCAATGATTTCATGGTCTGTATTCAATTCAATAGAATAGCTTAACTGCTGTTGTAAAAATTGTTGAGAAGCAAATAGCATTCTTTGAAAATAATTTTCCTAATGAAAGAAGGAGAACAGAATTTAATGAGGTCACCTTTTAGATGCCGATCAATAATTAGAATTTATAAATCTTTCTAACCTTAACCCAGAGTAAGGTTTTAGGATTGTTATTTCTTTGTACAGCCCGAAGCTTTCTGTATCAAAGGGAAATAGGATAAAAATGAGCGTATGGACTTAAGAGCTAGACAAAATCAGTACGTGCGAGCATCATAATATTGAATAGTCTGTATGTTAAGATTACTGAAGTTTTCTTTCATAAGATATTCGTAAACCAGGAATAACTTGAATTTGCCGTTGTATCATCGTAATAAAAGGATGTTCATTTACATCTGTATGCAAATTCAAATTTTTCTCTTCTACGCTAATGTCGTTCAGTTCTTGCATATAAGGTATGGCTTTAGTCACTACTGCCTGGAAATTAGGCTCTTCTACCACAGGATTACCATTTAAACGTAGGCATTTTAGTCTTGTTAATTGGCTTACGCATGGAAGAATTGCATCGAAACCTTACAGATGATTAAATACAATTGAATAATTGGTTTTAGTAGGATATTTATGGCATATGGTCATAATATTAAAATTATCGTAGAATAATAGATGCTGAATAATTGATAAAATTGAATCTTACAAGATCGCAACATTTACAAATGACTTACTATCGAAGCAGTTGTCACTGACATCTAATTTTTGGATGGACACAAAGTGTTTTAAACATGGTTCGAGATTTGATAGACTGAAATAATTAACCATATATAATTCTCAATTAGGTCAACTTATTAAATTAACTTAATTGAAGAAGCGATTCGATAATACTATATGTTCACTTTAATTTGTACAGGAACATTATTATGTATTACCTATTTTCTGAAATATTCAAATTTTCTAAAGATGGTAACCATGACTGACTGAAATTCTCCAATGAGGCGATACAATTGGATTTTAGATTTATTTCGACAAGTAAGGATTGATTTGTTAATTCAGGTAGCTATAACAAAATGATAAAATAGGAACATTATGAATGGTAGCAATTTATTATATATTTCATTATATCAAGTTGAACGACTGAGTTAATCAAATGACTAGTGCAATGACAGTTTCGTAGTAACTAAGGAATTAAGAAATATCTCTTACCAGTTGGATACTATTATTGGTAAAGCTGATGGAATGAAGTAGATGGCATCTCTTCAATTCATCAAGATACGTTACATCATTAAAATTGCATGATATAACTTGTAAATTGATTAGGTTCTGAATTCCCTGTAAAATTATATATCAGAATATAATACAATAACCCACCGTAAATATTCTATCTTTGATTGTATTAATTACATATATATAGTATTTTCATGTGCCCTGTAGGCCATATAATCTGGAAAATAGCAACAACTTTGATTTTAGGACAAATCTATAGCGATATTGCATGCCTGCATGCAGATTTCTAAATACGGATGAGTACGATTAAGCTGGTAGAGTCTAATTAATAGTTTTACAAGCTTCATAGTAAGCATAATTTAAGTAATAAGTAGTAAATGGTATCAAAAAGTTAGGTACAGTGTTGCATCGATTGTAATGTTTATATATTGATTTGACTAGATACAGATATAAATGAGTAGTAAATGAGAATGGATTAGAGTCGAAATTGAACCGTGAACAGCCGTATATTAAATTTAATTATTATATCTACTGTCGGTGTCTGCCAATGCTACAAATTGCTCGCATAAGATTGCTAAATGTGGTAGATTAATGTCAGGTCGAAATGTAGACTTTTAGATAGAATTTTGTAAAGTGTTACAGAATTCATAGATGGGTGGTAAGTTACAGATGCTAGAATGATGCTAGAGGAATTAATAATGATAAGGGCAATAAAAATAATAATTTTGTTTTATGTCTCTAGACCAATAAGATTCTCTGGTGTAATTTTTAATTATGAACATATAATATAAAATATGAGCTTACTTTAATCGTTACAAGAAGATTATTATCCAAGTTAATTTCTTGTAGTGCGGTACAATTTGTAATTTCACCTAAAAGTAAGGATACTTCGTATTATTATACAAATCAATAATATAAGTGGAGTAGTTACGAACGAAATCGGATTAGCTCTTCTTATTAAATGTAAAAATGTAAGTTAACAACACTCCAAGCTTGAAAACAGTCTATCATCTAAGCAATTCTTGACTTACAAGTACGTATACCTACTGTTCCGTATGTAAGCACAAGAATGATAGCTTATATTTATTTACAAGGCAAATAAATCTACTGTTCTTTCAATGATCAATATTTAATTTCTATCCTTTTACCTAGGCGTGTCAATCTATTTTTACTAAAATCAACCACTTTTAACGATGTACAACCGTCTAATCCATGAACCGTCGTTAATTTGTTATTAGCTGCATTAAGCTCCATTAAAGTTGATAATCCTTGCAGGTCAAGATATTCCACATCATTATCCTATAATGAATTTAATCCAATGATCAGGTCTATACTTCATAGTAGACTTATAAACAATGAAATCTTTGAGAACTGGAAAAAATAAATAAAGTAATTGGCTTACGCTAATTTTGATATACTGTAGTTTACGACACTGGTTAATGCCATCCAGAGCTTTTAGGTTACAATGTGTTAGTGATAGCCAGCACAATGATTGATATTGGCCGATGGACGATGTACTATAAGATGTTGGACAGCTATTTATAGTTATGATGGAAACTGAATCGATTGAAGATGTAGACGATGCCGCTAATAGTTGCGACTCAGGAAATGGCAGAAGCTTAGATAGAGCCGTTGGCTTTCTAGATTAAAAGTATAAAAATGAGGCATTAATAAAGAGCCGAAATGGTAAATCTAAAGAAACAAAATTGCAATTTTAAATTATTTTTATATTTTGGAATTAATTTATGTAGAAAATAGTATAGAAAATAGTTAGGATATCACTAAACGAAATAATACATCAATTATAGGTAATCGTAGTTAGAATAGGGATATAATCAGTTATATGTGATCAATTTAACAAGAATATGTTAAGTGGACTATTATAATTACTAACTTAAACATAGGAAACAGTTTTCATTAGTTTCGATGCTTAAATTGTGATGATTCGTATGAACCGGTCAAGTATCGTTAAGATCAAAGTAATTATTTCTACATACGTGGTTTCGATAATGAGATTATTCAATATAGATACAGCCGTTAAAATGGAGTAAACGGATTCTTGCATTGAGGAATAATTTAAATCATAGAATGTATTTGCATGATCACTACTATAATCTTATGATTGTAAATCAATATTATGAGTCTAATTAGGTACGAATCTTAATGGATGAATTTATGATTTTTTGCGACAAGAAGATTGGGATAATTCAAGTGTATATAGAGGCTAGATCGATAACCAAATACTCTATATCAGTTGAAAAACATCTTTGCACTCTTGGAAATGGTTTAAATTTAGTCTAACAATTTCACAATTTACTAGCACCAGAAAGTTTAAAATTCTCTCGAGCTATCAGTAGTATTTGGAAGGTTTTTTGCGGTACTTAGATCTACTAATCAAGATGATGATAGAGTTCAATTTCTGAGGATAATCTATTGTGAATAGCAACCTTGAGAGGGGTTAATTTCATAACAATAATTAATACCTCTTTTTCTTTGTAGCACTTTGTACGCTAGCTTGCTCTTTTTCATCTTCTACACTTCGAAGATTTAGCCATTTCTGGTAGTAGCTATTCAGCCATTCGGGTAATGACTTAATTTCATGACTGGGTAGCTGAACATTGGATAAATAGTTATTGTAGCTTGATAGTTCGGATTTAACTGCTTCGGGATTGGTGGCAGCATCCATGTCTGAATCTTGAAATTTCAACATTTCTTGCTTTAGTTGTTTTAATTGATGTTCTTTTTTTGCAATTTCTTCTTCACCTTGATGAATTAAAATTTCTAGTTGTGATGATTGCTCTTTCTTTAATTCTAATACTGTTTGAGCAGATTCTGATTGTGATTGACAGATTAATTCTGGATGATGTGCATTTGCCACTTTCAGCGAAGCGTTTTCAGATGGGATTGGAGTTTTTACTAGCTGAGGTCTATCATACTTTTCTTGTTCTTTTTGTTTAATAGCTTTTTCTCGTTGTATTCGCTTTAATTCTTCTTTGCGTTTTCTTTCATCTTCCTCTCTCCGTTTTCTGTCTTCTTCTCGATGCCTTTTTTCTTCTTCTTCTTTTCGCTTTCTCTCTTCCTCATTGCGTCTTTCTTCTTCTTTTCGCATTCTCTCTTCCTCATTGCGTCTTTCTTCTTCTTTTCGCTTTCTCTCTTCCTCTTTACGTCTTGCTGCTTCTTCTTTTCGCTTTCGCTCCTCCTCTTCTAGACGCCTTCTGTTTTCCTCTTCCTGGCGTTTTCTTTCTTCTTCTCTTTTTACCCTCTCTTCTTCTTCTCGACGAATTTTTTCTTGTTCTTCTCTTATTTTTCTTTTTTCCTCTAATTTTCTTAGGCGCTCTTCTTCTTTCTTTAATTTTTCTTCAGCTAGCCTTTTCCTTTCCAGTTCAGCTTTTTTCTTTCTTTCTTCTTCTTCTCGTTGTTTTCTCAATTCATCTTGTCGACGCTTTTCTTCCTTGGCTTTTAATCTTTGTATCTCAGCTTGCTTTTCCATTTCAATTCTTTTCTGCTCTTCTTCCTATACGAAAGTAGTACATGGGCCTTCGTAAATTATCACTACTATTCCAATCTCCTACCGTAATCCTTACTAAGCTTCTGAAATCAATCTTAATAATACTATCTAATGAAACTTTTACCTGTTTTTTCTTTTTTTCCAATTCTATTCTTAATCTCTCTTCCTCCTAATAAATATAGGATATAGTAAGGGACAAGTGCTTATCAGTATAATATCTTCCATTGGCAAGCTTATTTTGCAAAAGGGATAATATTATCACCTGTTTGCGCTTTATTTCCTCTTCTAATTGTCGTTTTTCCTCTCGTTCTAAGCGTTGAAGTTGTTCTTGTATCTCTTTTAACTTTCTTTTGGCTCTAATCCTAATTTCTTCCCCATAACGCTTACGAATTCTAAATCGTAATATCGCCAGGAATATGATCAGGAAAATTTTGAAAGAATAGTGACGCACTAAGTTAGTTAGCACAGGTAATTATGCAACCCGTTCTTCGCTTTATTAAGTGTGACTTACTTAAAACCTTTAAAATGAGCTTGAATTGTTGAAGCTGCTTTATTCTCGCGAAGATTATGGTATTTCTTAGCTTCAGATTGAGTCTTTTCAAGTACTACTTTTTCTTCCTGTAAGTTTGCTTCTAATTTATTAATTTCTAGCTATAATTGCATGAGATGGATACTTTAATCAATAACATAACTAACGTCAAATTTTAATGTAATAGCTTCATCTATGTTGTCATGTTATTTCATAATCTAAAATTAAGATATTTAACCTCAAGAGCTACTTTCTCATTGTGAATCATTTCTTCTTCTACTTTTACAATTTGTTCGAGTTCAATTTTTAAATTCTAGAAATATGTTTACAAAGAATTTCTATTTAGGATATGCATAAATATGCAAGAAATGTGGTAATAAGCTTTAGCGTTAACCAATAGAAATTATGCATCAATTTCCTTCTATAATATACGAAAATTTGAAATTGCTACAAGGAAACATACAACATATGCATGTAAGTATATCAGAAATAACAATATGTGTTAAGCTGAAGATTTTAAGAACAATACCACGATTGCTGCTTACATTTTGTATTTCATTTAATTTCTTCTTTTCTTTTTCTAATTTAGCAGTGTAAACTTCTCGATTTCTTTCGTTATTTTCAATCTGCTTATCGTGTCTAGCTTTACGGACAGCCATAATATTATCCTGTCTATTCTCAATTTTCTTTCTCCAGACAAGAATTTCCTTCATTTGTTGTTTCATTTGTTTTTTAGCTCGTTTCTCCAACTTTTCGATATCAATTAATTCAATATCTTCCTCTTCAATTTCTGATTCTTCTAGCTCTAAATTTATCATATTTTATTTTATTTTGCTCTCGCATTCAATTGAATTTTATTTTTCAGAATCTGTACTTTCAGAGTCTGTACTTCTATATAGGAAAAGATATGAAAATATGACTGTACCTATTTTATATTTTGATTCCTTTTCATTTGTTGATTCATGGTTGGCTTCATTTTGTGATAGGTCATCTTTTGGATTTTGAATGTTTTTATCGATATTTTCTTGTACTGTAGATCTATCCTTTGTGGTAGTAACTTTCGATTGTATATTCTCTTCGTTGTCATTTTCATCATTCTTATAATTATGATTATTATTATTGTTATCGATATCATCGTCTTCGTCATCGTCTTCATCTTTATCGGTCTGATCTTCTTCTTCCATTCTTGAAATTACCTATAAAAGTAACCAGATTGTAGGGCGTATGTATTTACAGAAATTCTATCCAGGAACGTATTATAATCTGTTTTGTAGTTTGTAAATTAATTACTCACATCTTTTCTTAGACTTAGAATATCTTTGAAATCGATGTTACCATATTTATCGTTAAAGGTTTTAATAAATAAGCGATCATTATCTCCTGCGATACCTGATAGATAAAAGTATTAAGAATATTACACTATTCTGGTTGCTAATTCTAGAATTTATGGGTCATTTTATAAATTAGAGAGATAAGAAATGCATTTAGCAACAAAGTTGAAATCTACTACCGGTACTAAAGTCTTAAATATTTTGTTTTCTTAAATAATATACTATATTTTACAATATAGAGCGTTTTAAATTATGTTAAGATATATCTAGTTTCTACCTTACTTTCTAATGTACAAAAAATATTGGCATCCTGGTTATATTGAGTACTATCTGAGTACTTTTCGTTTATTATTCTACGGCATTAGTCAATGAATCTAGTTTAAATTACGTCATTTTCTTTCACTAATTTTATATGCTATTCGTATTTCTCATACGTGAGGTGGTTTCTTTGAGAGTTGATTCGCATTCTTCAACTTCTTGGCTAAAAATAGTGGTTCTTCTATTGAGATTTTGCCACAGTTTATTAAGGCATTCTTCTGCATCGTCTTTATTATTTTCAGTCTATAGCCCAATTTAAAAGGTGATTAAAATTGATAACAAGTATTTCACAGATTAGATGTTGAATTACGTGTGCATAGAATTTGAGATTAAAATATATTTTTTGTAGAAATTTTATAGAAATTATCGGTACAATGGCGGCACAGATGATAGTGGTGAGGTTAATCAGTTTACTTATAAGATAAATCTTTAAAAGTTAGAGTGTATGTGCTATTGTGAAATATATTTAATTTACATGATAGTTTATAGTATTGTTATTGCAATATACGTATGTCAAAGTAGAAATATCTTTAGAATATATATACATATTTTATATCTTAAAGTTGATGAAAATATGGTAAATTCGTTGGCCCGTCGATATAAGTTAATGGTTGGACGATCTGACCAATATTTTGAAACCTAACTATCAAGCTGATATTAATTTAGAGTGTACTTATGTTTAGCTCATAATCCTACATTATTATTTCTCATGACTTGCTGTGATTAATATGGAGAATGTTGTGGATGTAATACTTATAATTAAGAATTTGATAGAAAGTAGCTACTGTAATTTAATATTGCCTATTTACACGATAACGTAATGACGTCTGATTGAGAATGTACGTTGTATCTATTATAATTATCCTGGAAATAGCAGTATACAATAATTGCGTACAAATTATTCTCGTATCTATCTACCTGCTCAATACTAGATGTGTTTAGTATAACTGATTCTTCGTCTTCTTCTTCTTCTTCTTCTGTTAAATCTAAGTTATCGCCGAGCTGGTCAAGTTCTTTATTGATTTCTTCATTGATCCAGGCATCATCATTGGTTAAGTTACGCTTCATTTGTACATTAGAGTTCATTAGAGATACTTTGAACTTATAATGGCCTTTAATGAAGATATTGCTAAGTCTTATTCTGCATCGTTAATTGCCAACTTGGTACATATTAATCGCATATATAATTAATCGACGTTAACAAGATCGCTTAAATCGTTGTCATAATAACGGTAAAGGTTGCGCATGAGCACAGTTAAAAATCCATGAAGCATACTGTACGTCCATTTGTACTATACACGTACTGCGTACTTGGTGTACAATGTGCATCACTATAGCAACTTGGTAGGCCCGAACGAATTGATCGAACTTTATATACTATATGTATATATATATTTTATTTTCAAATTAAATGAAGGTAGATAGATCGAAATCGGATAATTTACCGCATTAAATTAGTTTTACGCTATATAGGATTGAACGCTGTAAAATATTCTATCCACCCTCGTGATATCAAAGCAGATACTTTACTGAATTAGATTAATTTTACGTTGTATAGGATTGAACGCTGCAAAGTATTCATCAATTCACCATCGTAATATCAAATCTATATCGATGTTGTTTTCATCCTATACTACTACATTGTACAACGGTAAATTGTCCTAGACCGAAATAGATGGTTGATAATGTGTTTATTTATTGACTGTAGACAACTTAATAGCTGCTATACACTGTATACAGTAGACCATAGTACTATGGTAGGGCTTAAGAATCTACATAAGTTTATTTTATTGACTTCAGTTATCCTTTAAGGTAAACGAACTTTTCTTCTACGTTGTATTGTCAACTATTGCACTGATGACCGTTGTCATCAAGATCCATTGCGGCATTGCTCACTATAACAACGTACTGTAATCAGCTACTACAATATGGATATACCGTATGTCATAAAATTAAAGAATAATCGGTTTATACTTGGAGTAAATCAAGGCCTGAGTGACGCCTTTATAAACCTTGAATTTTTGAGCATTTTAAATATTGCTTTCACACATTTACGTATCGTCTCTTTCAATGTAATACAAGAAAATATGCAGGCATTGCATCGTTCTCTGTTATTATCGATAATTAATTTATTGACTTTAACCAATAAGTTTATCGCATATTAACTGCTGTGCTTTGAGTAAAAATTCAATCTGGCCTTGCATGTAAATGAAAGGTAGTGAAATGAATACTGTATTCATTAATTTAAGTAGGCGAATAATAAACCAAAAAAACTGCAATTACATAATTCTTTGGATGCTAAGAAGGCTAGCAACATCTATAGTTCTAGTTATTTATAGAACTTATGTCAGAAATATACAATGCTAATCATACAGATTCAATTCTCATAATTGCTAAATAGTAAATAAAATAATACATCACAAGAATGTGATGTTCAAAGTTATGCTCAAACATTTGTTGAATTTTCGCTATAGCTTATAATAGAAAATTTCCCAACAAGCATCACAATTTAAGTATATTTAATGATATATAAACTCTTTACAATGGGGAACACGCAAATAAATCACCAATTAACCTCTAGCATATAAAAGGTCACCAATGATTGAATTTTTTAAAGAAAATTTAACTTCCTTTGCCTTTTTAGCTACTTCTGCTGCATTCTTTAAGGTGAGTAATAAAAGTCTATTAGCTTCAACAAATCCATATTCATAGTATGGCAAATTATGTTTCTTGCATAGTTCTTTCACCTGCAATATTAAAGATTGGACAGCGAATTTAGGGGACTTACTTAGATTGGCTATATTGATCGTGCGTCATTGTCAATAAAAAATTAATATTGTTTAGTTACCAGTTTACGAGCGTGTCTTAAATTATGTCTTGGAAGCCTGGGGAAAAGATGATGTTCAACTTGGAATTGCAAGCCCCCATGAAACCAATCCAACCATTCTGGACAGTCAACGTTTAGAGTTGTTTTCAACTGACATCAGAAAAAGGGATTGCATTTCAAATTAATGATTGAAGGAAAGATAGAGTAGAATTGACTGATATGACTAAGATAGTACACTGAACATACCTGTGTGATGCAATAGCATTCATCATCTGAGTTGTAAGGAACACCATCGTAAGTTTCCATAGGAAAGTGAGACAAACAAATTTGAACATGAACTAAGCCAGCTACTACATGACTAATTAGTACGTAGGCTATCATAGCTGAAGTACTAGGCAGAAAACCTAATACTTTAATATACCAGCACCAAAATAAGCCAACACTGACTATTTCGGCTTTTCTGCATTGTACATCAACATTACTGAAAAGTAGTAATATCGATTGCAAGTATAAGTTAAATCTAGCAACAGCCATGACAGGATAATAGAAAATATGTTGATTGGAAACCATAAATTTTGCAAAACTATCAAAGGTCATTTGCTTTTTATGATAATTGGAGAATACACCATCAGGAATAACTTTATCAGTTACAGCAAATATAGGTAAATGTTGAATATCAGGATCATGTTGGACAGAATTGGGTACTACATGATGAACGTTGTGAGTACGTTTCCACCACGCTAAACTGACACCACCAAAGAAATTGCCTACAGTTGATCCTATCCAGCCGTCAATGTCTCTGTTATGAGAGATGCTAATATGTCCAGTATCATGGCCAACGAATGCAAGCTGTTGCCAGAACATTCCCAATACTAAAGCCCCAAGCATTTGCCATTTCAACTCAGTGGTGTATATCGTTAAGTACATCGATAGGCAAAATAGAAATGACAACCACAGATATAATTTAGCGTAAAACATATAATGTGTCTTATAGTAACCTTCACGGCGTAGCTTTTCATCAAGGGCTCGATAATCTTTGACAACTTGGTTAGGTTCGTAGCCGGTCAAGATACCAACTTGAAAAGCAGATAACTTTTTAAACGCCCAATCAGGATGAAATCCTCGAAATGCGTCAGTAACGTCATGTCCACCTAAATTCAGGATGGGTAGATTGCCTCCTGGATGGTAAGGGATCCATTTAGTTACGTCGTACACCTTATTATTAATAATTATCCATAAATCGTTCTCGGTGTTGTGCTTTGCAACTTCTTCAATTGTATAAGGAGTGTTGATGTTCTTTTTTCGTGCACGTAAATTACTTTCGTTCACAGCTTCAACAGTTTTTACCACAGTAGTCATGGTATTATCGTATCCTTTATCTGAAAAAGTCAGTATCAAAATTTAGTTAGGATGGGATCATGGGTTATTGGAACTGTTGATTGAATGTAAAACCTTGAGGGACTGTTTTATATTTTAAAAACGATCTTATTCTTATTTATGAAATGATCAAGTTAATCTACGTAATTTAGTGTTGATCGACATATATTGGATAATGTCTTGGACTAGAACAACTCTACCATAACCATCCACCGTTACAGTATTTCATTTAAGCGTAACATCCCTTTCTATACTGTACTATTATACATGACATGATCATCCACTGTGTTGTAGTCGTACCGCATTCATTAATGGTGTACAAGGTGAATTCACTACTGCTATTGCTTTAGATATAAGTTATTCTCTTAATGCGCTCCAATTGCCATCCTATAGCGGTAGTACGCGTATAGTATAATTAATTAATCATTTTGAACGATGTAAAATTGAAATTTATTTACTGTTCCCTGTCAAGGATTGCGTTACTCGTATCCATGACGTATACGGGTGATGATGATCTTGTATAAGATTGCTGGTATTCACAGCAGCCATAAGTCCAGATATCCATTGCAATAGTAATTGAATGCATATAGAATATTAAGTTAAAATAAACATAAACCATTTTGCTACGCTGTCGGCAATGGAAACTACGAATTGTAATGAGAGTGGGTGGATTTCACCTCGATACTATACCTACTCGTCTAGTACTGTATGCAGTAGTCGATGATTGCACTACCTTGTCGATAGTGGGAGGATGTGGGCATTTTTTTTTGAACTGTACTTGATCGTTGTACTACGGTAAATTTCTTTAATGATGGACTACAATTACGGGCAAAAAGTCAATGTCCATTTTTGACTAAGTATTTGGAGAATATTGTTACTAGCAAACAGAAGGTTGAGATTTTCTTCTCGGACTTTTTTCAATAGTTGATATTGAAGCAGTCACTTTCCACTGGATTCAGTGCTTTTCAATCATTTTAGAGCTGCAAATAGTATCTTCCATTTTATTGGCAGTCATGACATAGGGTCTTAAGAATGGCCGATAGTAAAGTCATGTTAGTTAGGAAAAGTCTTGAAAATACTCACCTTTGGATGAAACGAATCGGTAGAAGTAATTCAAAGCCAAGTTATGATCCCAATTGCAAATGGAGACTTGGTCGAGTATGCTTTGATGGCGATTCTGCGTGACTAGCGATCGGACGCATGCGTTTTAAATTCCCTAATGGTTCATAGCGTTGACTGGTAGTGCTGTACTGTTGGTCATTTGGCTATCCTATGCCTAGTACAAGAGCGAGACGGCTATATAGTATTATGAGTAAAGCAATAAAATATCACCATGGCAGGGGGTGATGAGCTATCCATGGTCCGATGGTGGGTGGTGTGATCGTTTTGCGTCCGATACAATCATGGTAACGTGACCTTGGTCGTGACGATGACGGGGGTGTTGTGCGCCTGCTCTCGACCACAACAGATCAACCCGTGGTACGGTTCAGTTCCTCGCTTGACCTTTTGAAATGACACTCCTGGGTGGGGTCAAGAATACGGTGGTCAACCACGGGCGCTCGTGCTGATGTCATGTCCCGTTGTACTGTACTGTACAGTACATATGATAGGGTGGTCATGCTTTACTATTGCCCTATACTGTATAAGCAGTATGACTGATTTCAGTACCTACTGTACAGTACTGTACTGTCTGAACCACATTCCTAGTGTAAACTGTAGACTGTAGACTATAGACTGTAGACTGTAGAATGTCGATGAAAGACGACCCAGATAGTCAGGTGCACACTCGCATAGTACTGGTGATGAAAACGCCCATAGTGGCAAAAAAAAAGAAAGCCTGTCTATCTCCAAAACATTATGGGCTTGAATACAAGCATTGGGAGATGACTGCTAAACTGATTCCAGTATTGGCTAGCCTTGCGTAATACACAAGATACCTTGTAGGCTGCAAGGTGAGTACTATCACGTCTCTAACGATGACGATAGCCTAGAGACACCACAGGGTAAACCACACCAACGGACACACACAGTTCAACCCTGGTTGAACGCACCCATGGATGGGCATAGAGTCAACACACTGTGTGTCATCATGGTGTCATACCCCGGTAGCGTGTGTCTATGGCAGTCATTCTTCGGACCCAAGTGGTACTAGTACCGCAAGCAGGCCATCCGTAGTCAAGGCCAACGTGGCGTGGCTTCGTTAATCATCATCATCTTGCAGCTAGATAGAGTTTGCAAATCTAAATTTTGGACTTTGACTGATCGAATGCGTTCCATTATTACTAGATTCACTTGGCCATTTGGATACCGTTCTATCTCCACTCTGTTCTCCATGCCTATAACCATGCATAACACAGCCGGTCTCATAGGTAGGGATACAAGGATATTTGATTGCAAATAATGATCCATCCTGGCCACAAAACGATACACATACTTGCACTATCATACACGACTCTATCATTTTCCTATCGCAGTATTCATAACATCAAGATCAATATGTCTTATGGCGTAGTTCATACTGTATTTCGTAACATTGGTAGTCCATGGCTGTGTTATGAGCCTGCTGTTATTCCCTACAGTTGCTTTGCATCGAAAGATCGAATGTTATCACTCGTATAATTGACAATATAATTACAATTGGAGATAAATACTACCTACTAACTTGTACAATTGGCAACCATTATCCCTATCCAATTAGTCTCATTGCAACATTCATTTTCCTTATACCATTCTAGTCCTATACACTACTGTAAATAGGGATCGATTCTCATTTTCAATCAGTTGACTGTTTCATGATGGAGACTATTTTGGATACACATTCAATAATAATAATACGTATTATATCACTCGTATAATTTACGTACAGTATATTTAGAATTGGAGATAAATACTACCCTACTAACTTATACAATTGGCAACCATTATCCCTATCCAATTAGTCTTATTGCAACATTCATTTTCCTTATACCATTCTAGTCCTATACACTACTGTAAATAGGGATCGATTCTCATTTTCAATCAGTTGACTGTTTCATGATGGAGACTATTTTGGATACACATTCAATAATAGTAATACGTATGATACCATTCTAGTCCTATGCGCTACTGTAAATATGGATCGATTCTCATTTTCAATCAGTTGACTGTTTAATGATGGAGAATATTTTGGATACACATTCAATCATAGTAATACGTATTAATTATACAAGTATACAAGTATAAAATGAATTGCAATGCACGTATACTTGTATAGGCGCGTAATCATTGAATTGATTGATTGCTTGATTACTTGGACAGTATTGACAGTATACTGACTGCATCTTTCTCCTGCATTGATTCCATTCCATCTGTACTCTGATTAATACCATATTCAATCTGTCTTACATCTATAGTGATTGGTAACGAAATATTAAAAGGGGAGATACAAGATACCAATACAAATTTCTTATGTAAGAGATTATGGTCGTTGGGTATGAAAGTCAAGAAGGTATGTATTTTGGATACTAGTCATGTTGCTGATTACCAATTTTACTGTATAGAAAATAATGGATATCAAAAAATTTTGAAAATTTTTGACTCAATAACAGAATAATAACTCAAAGAATGGAAATGATTGCATTCTGTTACCCCTTATTACTGTACACGAAAACACTGGAAATTTATTTGTTTAAATGTGTACTCTCTGAACTTGATTATACAATACACTACACTATTGCATACTTGTGCCATGTTTTTGAACTCCCTACACAGTACTCATCCTTTTCGAACTATATTCCATATTTATATATTATTATTTATGCACATGCTTACGAAGTAACTTAAAATTTTAGTACTAGACTAGTTCAACCCGCTCGCTTCCGAAGCGAGCATCTACCATTCCATAATCCTTCGCTGAAACGAACGCTTGCAAGAATTATAATGTGTGCATTTTCTCTCCATTTATACTGAATCTTGTATACGTACTTGACAATTTCCTCTGAAAACACAACTATTCATTTAGACGGCTTCTGAGTTTGCGGACAAACACAAACATCCGACAGCATTATATTTTATTTATGTAGACTACTGTATATAGCGATAGACCCTACTGTATTGAGCTGGTATGGATGGTAAACGTCCAAGTTCTGCCGAGCTATGTCGGCACAAGTTATACGCGTACTAATGATAGACTTTACAAATTCGTGTTAAGTCAAGTCAATAGGAGGAACCGACGTCAGCTTCTCTTACATCCCCAGAAAGTGGATGATATCTTGATAGTAATTAATTTTTATAATATTGTATCATTGTTTGCTTTGCTACGGTACTCAAGATATCGCTACCACAGCTGTTACTGAGTTTTTTATACAGTATTTGCACCTGGATAAATTGATAACGTTCATCACTTGTGTAGTAGAAATCGTAACTGATCGTTTACCATTATTCATCTACTATATTTGCTAGGTCTCCATTGTTGCTGATGATGTTGAAGAAATTAAGAAAGAAATTCAACACTTTTCCTACAAGTATGATTACGTCTTCACTTCTGGTGGCATAGGACCAACATTTGATGACGTTACTATGGAAGGTAATTTACTTGCTACGTAACGACTATTTCAAAAATGATACACAATAATATTTATTAATTATTAAACAACAATCGCGAATGGATTGATCATAGAGGTAACAGGAGTTTACTTCAATAACATTAGATAAAGAAGTAATGCAATGTGCTTTCCATTTAAACGCAGTAATTTATTTCTCATCAATATTCCTCACAAACAATAGAGTTGAACTTGCTAATCTAGGTTGAGTACATGGTAATAACATGCAATGTATTCTCCTTAGAGTACTATCATTGACAGCAACTTGACTTTACAATTAACGCAATTTGCATTACTAGCACTTGCAATTCTTATTCCAAAGCTCTCCTTCAAGGGTAGCACAATAAGACTTTTTAGAGGTCATTTCTAAAATGAATAATTCGCTTCAACTTAATAATACGTGTCATGACTTCATTCTTTAATCTAGCTGTAGCTGCAGCATTTGAAGATGAACTGCAACCTAAGCCTGACTTAATTAAAAAGTTAAAGTTGTATTACAATACCGAGAACTTAACTGAAGCTCAAATCAGATTAGCTACGGTTTGTTAACTTCATCCTATATTTCAACGTATATTAGATTGGAATGTCTAATTTCAGCATAGACTTTCTAATTAACGAATCTTTATCAATTACAATTACAATTTGTTATAAAGATTCCATCCAGATGTCAAATAAAATATTCAAAGAGTGGAAAGTTATTATTACCTTTATATAACATACAAAATGTATTTATACTGCCTGGCGTTCCAATTTTTCTAAAGAGTCTTTTCAAAATATTTGAGGTATTAATTATGATGAACATGAAATGATTCAACTACTAATATAGAATGTAGTAGCTCTGTCTAATTAATTATTTTTATCTCTACTTGGTCGCAATTCCTAAAAATAAATTAGTTCAGATTTGGTATAACTTTTGCTTGTACGTATTCTATTGTTTTGTAATAGGACGAATATGGTTCTAAGATTAAGCAATTTTATAAAAAAGTAATATACCTAAATGTTAACGAACTGGAGATTGCCGAAAGATTCAATGAAATTAGCCGTAAATACAGTGGGCGAGTTGATCTTGGTTCTTACCCGGTCTTTAATAATAACCAATATAAGGTTAAGATTACTATTGAAGCTAGTGATGAAAACGATTTAAAAGAGGTAAGCTTTACATTTATAATCCAGACTACTACATCCTTAATCGAATAAAGTAATTACGCGTAGAATGCGTAAAAATAGTCGTAATCAATTCATGAATATATACAAGTAAAGAAATAACTTTATTACGTCTATATTTAGGCTTATGATTGTTTGCTTGCATCGTTGGAGAAAGGTATTACCGATGCATACGATATTTAATACTTTTACTGATTGCCAAGAACTGGCATTCTCATTAAAGAATTATTTTCCGTTTTAGAAAGTATAGTAAATCTTGATGAAGAAAGTAGTAACAGCGGTGAGGCAAAGCCTAAGTTAGTAAGCAAACTCTTGTTATTATACTGTAATGTCGTTTCAATTTGTCGTATAATGGTATGATTCAGTGAATATTTAAATAAATTTTTCAATAGACCCCTAAACTATAAAGAATTTTTAAACGAGGTTCAGAATGAAGAGCATCCTAATAGTAAAAGAATTCAAGAAGCTTTCCAAATAGTGGATAGGGCACTAGAACAATATGGGTAATGTGAGATTTGACGTACGCAATTTATGCGAAATGATATACTTTGCCATTGGTTTGATGCGATATATTCAACTATAAATGGGCTTTTTTTCTCTATTTTAATAATACAGCTTAAATAACATAGCGATTGCTTTTAATGGTGGTAAAGATTGTACTGTGATACTCCATATATTTTACTGCTTTGTAAAAAGGTTGGTAAGAATGTAGAATTTTTTGCGCATAGGGTTTAACTATTATTAAATAATATTTTGCTTGATGATTCGTAGGTAATTTTCGAATTTGCGTAGTATAGTAAAATCCTCTGTTATTATAGCAACTTGTAGCATATTTATTTGTATCTATTTCTTGCTTAGTTTCATTAATTCATTTAATAATTATAATTAGTCGATTTCCTGAACAAATACCCAAAATTAAAGCAATTTATACGAAATCTGAAGATATCTTTACTGAAATGGATCAGTTCGTTTCCAAATGCGTAGACAGGTGATGATTTTATGGTACTTGATTAGATCGGTTTTTAGGGTTATTTCTTTCATGCTGACATCTAGCAATATAATATAGTATATCACTATGGAATTAATTGTTACTATTTGCTATTTTAATGCCTAAACATCGTATTAGTGATAGCTACAATAATCGTGATTAAATAAATTTCTATTGGATCAATTTTAGATATAATCTGGATATAACAACAATTAGTTCTGATATGAAGTCAGCGTTGGAGGAATATTCTATCGTATGTTACCAAGCTATTTTATACATATCGTAATTTTTACGCTTTCAAATTAAAAAGGAGTATTTGTATTACAATGCCTGATTTAATTAATTACTGAAACATAGAGAGAACCTACCGTAAAAGCTGTAATTATGGGTACACGAAGAGCTGATCCTTATTCAAGTAATGAGATGAAAGTTGATTAATTTGTGTTTATTGACCAACTTGAACATATTTCATACAAGTAAAGCAAAGTAACCTTTGTACACTTATTGGTAATATGTTATATTATTCGTTTAGATCAATTGACCCCATTTTGTATGACAGATGGAGACTGGCCTGAATATCTCAGAGTTCATCCTATACTAGTTCGTGAATAATAGCGTTTTTCTGTTATATCGTTGATAGTTTCTGTCTGTGGTTTCCTATATTTTAACTGCTACTAAGATATATTTATTAATTTTAATAACAAAAGGATTGGTCATACTCTGAAATTTGGCAATTCTTACGGCACAGTTCTATTCCTTACTGTTCATTATACGATTTAGGATACACATCGCTTGGTGGAATTCATAATACAAAACCTAATTCATCACTAAGGCGAACTAGAGATGAAATAGAAACATTCATAAAAGAGGGTACGCTCGAAGCTGAGCCGCTGTTGCAGTTTGATGGATATTATTATTTGCCAGCTTATTTCTTAACTGAAGAGCAACTTGAAAGAGCTGGACGCTCATAAATGCTACCTCGCATTCACTTCTTACTTTATTCGCTTTGAAAAAATCGATGAATATTATAAAAAAGTGAGAAAGTTAAGATAAACTAATGAATTTTGTGTTAAAGAAGCATGATTCCATCGCCTATCGTTATTCATCGATCCACTGTTATCTACATATGTTTATTCAAAGAACAGGAAATCTTCAGAATGTACACAGATAGATAATTACCATTTTGCTTTTTAATCAATATTTTAAAATAAAATACATGAAAGTCTGTTCATGTTCGTTTATAAAGGCACTAATTGCAAGACAATAACTTTATTTTTTGTATTAAATGCTATTTTATCTCTCTTGAAATTATAATGTCTCTCATTCGACCTCAAAATCATAATATCGTAGTATTCTATATGAAATCTAAACTGAGTTTATTAAATATCATGCATAGGTTATAAATTATAATTAATTATTTGCCCATGATGACTTAATCTTCACTTTATGAAAACATTCATTAAACGATAAATATTACGTATCTTACTTGATTCAAAGTTTGAAAATCTTTATTGCTTAATCGACTCTTAAAATGATTGTTATGAAAGAAAATGCAAATAAGTGAAACAAAATTAAATTTATTCAATTTTAGTACGTTCAATAGCCTTAAAGAACGCTAAGGAACAAGACAAATAGTTACTCCTCCTTATTATGGCAGTAGGCTGCAGTTGAAATTTAAATTAAATAGAAATAATTTTAACTAGTGCTGTCCCTAGTCTTGCTGGGTAATAAGATCAGAAGTGACAATAAGCTGCACACAGGGTATAGATTGACTTAACAAATTCATACCATCGTTTAGTAGAAATATTTCTTCAATGCAATAAGATAGACTACCGAAAGACTTGCTAATAATCTATGATTCTTTGCCAATTGTTGTTTAGCGAATTTTAAACGTAGTACGAGTAGATCAATGTAAAACTTTGAAAAGTTTGATGCTATGTCTATTCCTACAATCGAAAGACAAAGTAGTCTACCCTTCAAAACAAAATATACATTTTACTGCTGTATCGACTTAATCAATACCTATAATACATAATCAGGAATTGATATTCATTTACGCAACGTTGTAAGTACAGAACGATTTAAATCTTATTTTAATTATTTTTTTTATACGCATTATACGCTGTATAATACAGTTCGTACGAATTTTTAAAATGCTAACAATCAATAATTAATTGTAATTATTTAAGAAATAATTTGAACGATACATCAAGCGGCTATTTTTAAAGAATCATTTTGGGACTAAAATCTATTTAGCGAAAGTTGTAAATTTTTTATTACAAAATTAAAGCAATAAAATTTAGACGGTAGATACTCGTTCCGATAAAACGTCGTCCATTTGATAATCTCCTTCTAGTATTGACGCCATTAACAGTGATTTGTTGCGGTTATTCATTACTTTTGTTCCCTCTCCGCAGCATGTAAAATTCCGACATTCACCGTGATTAGTACATGCATAGTTACATTCTTTAATCGGTGAAGAGTCCTGATCCATCTATTTCATAGATAATAAACTTTTTAGTAATAATGATACAAGTTTGTATTACGTGGGTTGCTACGTACAAAAATCTTCAAAATGAAAAATATTATAATCGAGACGTACGAACACTTAGCCGATATTATTAATAAAATAGCATACAATTACCTCTTCAAATTCTGGTTGAATAGTTGTCGAATGAATACCGAGCTCGTGAAAAAAATTCTTTAGATCACGTGCCATACTAACATAATCTAGAGGAGTACGACATTTGATATGGCAAGACGCGATTATTCTGTTGCCAGCTAACTGCCAGACGTGAAATTCATGAATGCTAAGGACACCATTAATCTAAGAAAGATGAATAAGATTGATGAGAGATTTTTTTATCAAAATTATAGTTTTTATTAAAAGTTAAATCTAACCGTATCCAATAATCTTTCTTGAACTTCTTCCACGTTAATGTGTGTTGGCACCGTTTGCAGTAATATCAGAGAGGATTCCTTAACTATTAATAGGAATAAGAGGTTATTTATAGGACATTGTTACTGGCGGTACTACCATTCCAAGAATTCTATAAGTAGCATAACACTTACGAAGGGGAATAGTAGTTTTCATTATAATAATCACCATAAGAATGCTACAAAATTAAAATATCGAAAATATAAATTAAAAAATGCACGACAGTTAAGGTATAGAGGTATTTTTCCGGCTTCTTGTACCTCATTCCTGGATCAATGTAAATCACCCAATTCTCTTCGATAAAATAAATCATCAATCCACTGATGACAACAATCACGGATCCCAAAGTATCACCCAAAACGTGTAAATATACTCCTCTCATATTCATTTGGGTACTACTTTCTATTAATCAATTATACATACACAAATATTACTTAATGATATTAACAATTTTACGCTTATTTCTGCAATTGGAAATATAATGAATACCTAAATTCTAACACTAACAATAGCTGAATGCTGCACTTTAGAATATTGTCGACTTACGGAGTTGAGTAGCTTTCTTGTTGTTATCTTCACCAGACGTTACACTGCCATTTTCTAATTTTTGAGTACGGTTGCTATTTGCATGGCTATGACCATGTGAGCCACCACCGCCACCGTGACTGTGGCCATGACCACCGTGACCTATTATAGATTAAATTGCAAATTTAGTACTGCCATATAAAGATATGTTCACCTATTTATACAACTAGTATTGTTCGGCATATTATGCATCCAAATTATATAATTTACTATAACCAAAGGTGATAACAACGTTACTTCAGTAGTTACGCTTGACTTTAATGAACAATGAAAGTTTAATGATTAACATTTAGTACATTAACTTAGACTTGGGTGTAAAATGTTACAGTACATGTGCTATCATTTAAATTTCACAAAATAGTCTGGGGGCATGATTGTAACGTTTAAAATAATCGACAAGTCTTAACCTCGAAATAGGAATAATCCAACTAGATTCAAGAAAAGGCCACCACTACCAACGCCAACAATTAAGATAGCATTTTCAATTTTTTCTGGTTCAATAATTCGCTTCAAAGATTCAACCAAGATTGAGAAGCATAAAGCCAGTAAAAATACGGCATTTACCAGCGCTCCCAACACTTCGGCTCGAGCCCAACCAAATGTATTCTTATCAGAACGCCGTTTTGAGATCTAATTTATAAAGTAGTATTAGTGTAGTATTGGCGAGAGAAATATCCTGATATCATACATATGATATTATAGTAGTATATAACTACTGACTGCCAAGCAAATCATGAAGAGGTACATAAATCCATTAACAGCAAACAGGATTTAAGATTTATAGTAGGACTATTACTTCAGCAACTAAATATATTTTTCTTTATGCTACTAAATCAGGTAATTCATGCGAAGGAATGCATAATATAGTATAAATGCTGTACCGTTTATGCATATTGTAGTTAATGAATAAGATCCTGTAGTTACTTATACGGTTTTTAGTATGCAGTAGTTTGGCCTCCATAATGAATTACTAAATCGCACACATTCTGTAAAGTGCGATTAGCAATAATAGGAATTGAGAAGTTAATAGCTCGCATGTAAGATAATGTACTGTGTGAAAGTTAGATGCACAGTAGATACGCGTTACTATATTTCTATCTGTTACTTTGAATTGTCTTTTGAGTAAATTATGTGAAGCCTACCGTTGGTTCTTCAGGATTGTAAAGACTAGTAGCTACTGTTCTAGCGATAAGCAAAGTACAGCATACTGTCCATACAAATACAACTTTTAGGTTTACATTTATTGAATTATAAGTGAAAGTAAAGGAGAATTCCGGGTAGATTGTAAGAGTGGCTAAAAAGCTGTAATTGAAACAGCGTTAAAATACTGTAGTAAGTGGTTGTGAAAATATAGCTAATCAATACTGCTACAGTGTATTGTCGCGGATTTTGCTAGGTAAATGATAAGACGCCTGTAAAATTGTGATCTAAGTATCTTTAAAATAATGCCGTACTAAATTGTTGTGAAGATAATTAATAACACTCCTGCAGTATACGGTCACAGGGGAAACAAGGTAATGAAGAACTATTACATGTTAATTGTATAATAATTTTTATTATTTACTGTTCGTACTGTAGACGCAAGAAAGTATCGCGCTGTATTTATCTTTATAGTTAGCAGTTTTCGAAATTGGATAAGGCGCTATCTAGATAAGATTAGTACCAGGTATTAAAAGTTACAAACGCAAAAGCTTGCACTTTTTTAGGACTTACCCGGACCGCGAACAATCCGACAAATAAGGCTACTACATCAGACAGCATATGGAAAGAATCTGCCACTAATGCCATCGATTTTGTAATGTAACCAACGATTATTTCAGCCAAGAAAAAGGTAGATGTTAAAACCATCATAACAAGTAGACGGCACGATTTGCTATTAAATTTATTTCCCATTTTTTTGCTTTGTTATTAAGACCAAGTAGATTATTCGATAAGATGTAAAACCTAAAAATATATTTTGTACATCCATGAGAATTAAAATATGCAGTAGATTGAAACCGGAGCACAAAGTTGAAGTTCAATCATTGCAATAACAGTTAAAAAAGTTTTTAAATTCAAGTATGAACTACCGTAGTGTACTTCCTTGATAATTTTAATTTACGGTTTAAAAGGTGATCTATTAATGCGATAATACTTGATAGATTTCACCAATAGATCTATGATATACAGTAAGAGATTCCTACTTCACTAACCGATTACGATATACTGGCAAATATATCGCACAGCAACTATTACAAAAATTAGCAACACAAGTACGCTGTGCAGTAATTATCATTTTATTAGTTAAAACAGCATGAAGTCAATTGGAGCTGTTCAAAAGTATTATTGCCTTTATTAGTAAGCATGCCAAATGTCTCGTACTACACAATATCGTGTGATCTAAAATGAAGAGATAGGTATGCATGGTAAGGAAGAAAGCAACTGGGAAGTTTGTCGTCTAATGTCAGGAAATAGATAGTTGACAGTTGAAACATATCTGTTTAAACTATCGTCGACATGATCAAGAAATGAAAATATTGTGTCATATCCTGTCAGTGTTCAGATACGATCAATGGGGTTTATTAGTAGCTTTTTAGCTTTGGGATTAGCCTCATCTACTATTGTATACTCATGAACTACTGTATATGAAAGGCGGTGATACTAATATGAATTTTTAAAGTTGATATTCTGTTGAGCTACGCTATGATCACGATACAACGTTGTATTCAAGAGGCATAAGTAAGTAGAAGCTCAGCATAGAACATACAGATGGAAAAAATACAGTAGAACCCTAGTAAGGGCTAACGGATACCCCATGAAAGCATAAAGACATCAAAAATATGGCATTTTGATATGTTTGTCTAGTTTACCGTTTTATACTTCATTGTCATCAGCATCCATCGTTCGGTCTAGTAGCTAGATTGGATTCTACGTTTGGATCAGTTGTACTCTTACTGTTCTCTTATGATAACTAATGCTGATGGATTGTCAATTGCCCGTGTACTTCTGCTTGACTGACTGCTAATTTTGCTTATTCATATCCAACTATGATGAATAATAATCTTTGTTGGTGGTTACCAAACTGGCTGACAATTTAACTGGCGGCATGACTGAGGTAACAATTTTGAATGATGACTCATTGCACTTTGATGAAATAAGATTACTGTAGATGTAGAGTAGAGTACTGCAGAATGCGTCGACAGTAGTGTGCCTATTCTATTTCTTAATGGCATACTGTATCGAAGATAGCATAATATTATAGTAATTACTCATTTTTTTTCTAGAAGTAGTTGTCTGGAAATCATCTTTGATATACAGTAATCTCGAGTACTTGTGGAATCAGTGAATAATAACGAAATGACTGCTACACAAAAAGTTCAATAATTATGGATTACAGAATAAGATGATTTTCCTTTATCCACCCCCAATTTTTCAAAATATTGTAATAAGGTATAGTCAAGCGCTAATAACAATATAATAATTCATACGTAGTATGGTAGGCATTGGGTGCTATGATGGGAAAAAACTAGTTTCTAGTATTCTAGATCAATAACAGCAATACTCGATTCTGGTTCTAGTAAGTTCTTGTTGAATTTTGTCAATGTCTACCTTGTGCTTTACCGCATAGAGCGCAATCAAGATTCGGGTTGAAACCCAACAAGAATTGGAGTAGATCTTGACCATGTTACCTTCAGTAGACACATTAATCATGTATGTATGCGTAGCCGGCATTGAAAAAATGACGTCCATTTACTAGACTACTACGTCGTTGAAAATTCCCTACTGTGCACAGTACTACTCCAAAAAAGGTACAGTTTTTCAATCCGATCTACTAAATATTATGTACAAGTTTGTCTATCATAGTATTACCAAGTAGAATGCCTGCTGAGGAATACGATTGATGAATCATACTCAACTGGATAGTTGTGGCCAAAAACAAGACTCACGCTGAGAATGTAAAGCGAACTTTCCAATGGCGTATATGACTATATTTGAAGACTCTAATCAAAAAGCTTTCTACTTGTCAAATGAGATAATATGCAAAACATAATAACTATTAATGAGCGCTAGAACAGTCAGCCAATGTCATTTCTATTTGATTCATTGCTAGTTGTACGCCGGTTCCAAGTACAGTATAGTAGAAAAGGCAATGGATATTTTCCCACAGGTTACTCTTACCCCATTGTAGACAAGGAGTTTTTGAGTCATTTTTACGTCGCAATAAAATATTACAGTAGTGGCTTTTAAGCATCGCAAAACCTCAATTCTTCTTGCACGGTAGCAACCCGAGATTGACTAATTTTATACGAAGACACAGATAACATGTAAGATTGAATGGAACGGAATTAAAAAAAAAAATCCAATTCTAACTGATCGATTTTATTACTCATCCTATAGAATGATTATAATTGTTTTTCTGTTCTATTAATCAATGTAACTGGGAAGTTGCATCATATCGTCATCAGCTCTAAATAAACGATAATAAACAATTTTATTTGTTTAAATAGTGCTCTATTCAAGTCATGAGGTTCTAATATCGAGGTCAACGACAGCCTATTCAACATTTTATTCTAAAAAGTTATTCATCATGACAGCGATTGAGAAGGAAAGCAATCGAGCGTCGAGAAAGAATGGAAGCGGGGTTTGTTCGATAGAAACCACGATAATGATGGTGATAATCATCATTAATTATAATGGCATGTAGCGCGCTCTCACAACTATGTAAAATACCCCAGAATTGTTGGTGGAGGCCCTTTTTCTGTCTGTAGTATGCTACACTCTAAAGTAGAGGACTATATTTAAGCTCAGATGTTGAATAATCCAAGTTGGGTAGCGCTTGTTCGTTATCGTTACTGTGAAGGCGCTACCTAGTCATGGGGCCTTGCTGTCGATTAGGGCATGGCTTCGTCTGTCAACTGTAGTTGCCGTATGCATGGCATGAACAAGTTTTATTTTCCTCTTTTTACAGTATAGTAGGATAATTTTCCCTGTAAAATAACCTCTCTGACATGATATACACAAGTCAGCAGCGCTTGATATCCTCGAGTAGGAGAATCACTTAAGTGAATGATATTTGTATCCGGAGGATAACCAATCCAAGATACACAAGTTCTAAAAAGGAAGATTTTGGACTGCAGTAGCAATCGCTGGGACTCTCTTCACTTCGAGACAAAAGAATATTCACATTGATGATTATGAAATTGGGAGAACTTGGTGGCCATTTCAGCACTATCTTCCTTTACAACAGTTGTAAAATTCAGAACTCCTATCAAGTAGTTGCGCTATACTGTCAACTACATAGTATTGCTATGCACAAGATGCTATTAGACGCTGCGCTATGTAAACTTCTCTACAAAGTCCAATTTTATTTTTTGTTGTAACTGCTAGGAAAACATTTATTATTCATCTTCGCCGTTCAGATGTGTGTACAGTAGTGAACAAATAAATTTACCATTTCATGAATGCAAATACAAGCGCAATTACAATATCTAATTATTGTATACAAAGGGTCTATTTCTCATCAAGTGATGAGTAGAAGTTTGCTGTATATATATATATCTAGAAGTATTGTCATGAGTAGTCAGTTATTGGATGATCTATGGCCATTTTTTTTTGACGCAAAACGTCATGGTTTGAGTCAAGAGGATACCTTGAACATGCATACTGCAAAGTACTATTGATCAAGTTTCAAAATAAGACTGTGTAGAGGCTAGATACTCTATTGCAATTTGCCCAAAATTTATTGTTCAGAGAGTGAGTCAATTATTAATATAGTATATCACTTTGTTGGAGATTTGTCGACTTGATAGCAATCAATCGTTGCTCGATGCTATTTCACATCCTCTTCCCTTGATAGTACAGTCGTGCAAGACTAATATGGCTCTTGCATACGGTTTAAGCGAAGTAATCTTCCAATTTATTACAGTAGGCTAGCAAAAGTGTACTCGTCCTATCTACGGTTCAAATTCTCACTACATCATTGTTACACAGCGTGACAGTAAACTATACACACAATCATTATGCCAAGGTCGATAAATTGAAACAGAATTAAAGCTACGCCATAAAGGAAAGAGAAAGCATCCACTTGTAGATCCTCCCTTAGCCAAAGCTTTGGATGGTTGAGTTAGCTTTACGTTTAACGTCGTGCACACAGTACTGTACAGCATTTTACTCTTTCATTTTGCTGCTAAGTGGACCATTATCAATTGACGATAGTGTATGTGCAGCACAGTGTTGCATCCTTTTTTTTTTTTGGCCTGAGGCGATCTACGCGTACAGTATTACATTGCTTGGACACCCCATCTATCGATACAGCTAGGTGGTATTGAATTGAAGGCCATACCAGTAAAAGAGAATTGATTGCATTGCATTTGTCATGAATAAAAGGCTTTCCTGATTAGGAGTTTGTAAACTAGGCGTTAAGCCTGGTTGAGCTATTTTATTGCCTGGAACTTCCAAGGTAAACGATGCCTAACATAGTGATAGTATTGAATAGAGTTACTTGCTACCTAATAATAGCAATTGGAAGGATGCATAAAGTGGAACGATTCGGTTGTGCAAGAAATAATGTGGCAATCAAGCTGCTTATAACTCAATATTACATCCAATCCATACTAGACTGTCAGTGTATGACAGACCGCAAGCTCAACTGAGACTAGAGTATTTTGCCTTTGATCAATACATCATAAAACGTATTGCTAAGCATTTCAATCTCTACAGTAGTTGAAGGAAGAGATAAATCAACCTGTTAACCACATCATTTTCCCAGCTAGATAATCTCATAGAGTATGGAAAAATAGAAAAATTTTTCAACTGAGACTAGGCTATTTGTCTTCGATCAATATATATACAGTAGTAAAGCGTATTGCCAAGCGTTTCAATCTCTACAGTCGTTGAAGGAAGAGATAAATCAACCCCTTCACCACATCATTTTCCCAGCTAGATCTCATAGAGTATGGAAAAATAAAAAATTTTTCAACCGATCCAAGCCGCCAGCTCAACTGAGACTAGGCTATTTGCCTTGGATCAATATATATACTGTAGTAAAGCGTATTGCCAAGCGTTTCCATCTCTCAGTAGTTGAAGGAAGAGATAAATCAACCTGTTAACCACATCATTTTCCCAGCTAGATGATCTCATTGAGTATAGAAAAATAAAAAAAATTTTCAACTGAGACAAGGCGATTTGCCTTGGATCAATATATATACTGTAGTAAAGCGTATTGCTAAGCGTTTCAATCTCTACAGTAGTTGAAGGAAGAGATAAATCAACCTGTTAACCACATCATTTTCCCAGCTAGATGATCTCATTGAGTATGGAAAAATAAAAAAACTTTTCAACTGAGACAAGACGATTTGCCTTGGATCAATATATATACTGTAGTAAAGCGTATTGCCAAGCGTTTCACTATGTATGGTAGTTGAAGGAAGAGATAAATTAACCTGTTAACCACATCATTTTCTCAGCTAGACGATCTGATTGAGTATGGCAAAAATGATCATTTTTCAACCGATCCAACTGTAATAGGGCCGCAAGATGGACTGAGAGTAGGGTATTTGCCTTGGATCGGTCGGTATACAGTAATAAGGCGTATTACGCAGCACTTGACTATGCTGTCTGTATACATGGGTCGTTTAATGAAAGGAAGAGGCAAATCAACCTCTTAACAACATCATTTTCTCACCTAGATGGTCTAATGAAGTATGGAAAAATAGTAATTTTGAAGCGATCCAACTGAATGGATGGTCTATTTGCATTTTGTTCAAGTTGGAACGTGTAGCAGCTAATTGTATGGTCAATTGGCGTCCAGGATGCAATTTTCTTGACTCCATTTATTTGTCTATTTGATCGCTTGTCTTATTACTTACTTTATCAATGGCACTGTTATCCAGTGGGAAATTGTTTCAGCTTGCTGTTAAGATAGAGACCCAATCCGTTAATTCTATTCTGTATGATACAGTTGATGGAAGGTATTCCTATTTCTGAATTTTAATTTGATTGCAGCGGATTGGATCGGCAACCAAGCGAAGGATCGAGTCTGGGCAAGAGGAGCTTTTCTTTCTTCCCTCTTTTGCAAGTGGTACTGTACCGTACCGTACCATACTAGTACACGACCGTCAGCAATGAATAGCAGTACAGTGGACAGCGGTCGTACAGTACACTGCTTACAGTGTAAAGCACTGTACACTGTACTGCAGAGTAGTTCCAGCAGTCTGCAGTATAGTACTGTATACAGTTGAACTGACTTTTGAAAGGGTTGAAATCGAGGGGCATTCTATCTGTAGAAAGGATTTAACCTGCATGGTACTGTATACTTTTCTCTTTAACTGTAGTGGCTACTTTTTATAGGCAAAGCAAACACCCCCAAAAAGACCCTATCCAACGATTGATCGATCTCATTTTGGATACAATACCAGGCGTAGAGTCTTTCAATGGAGTGAAAGTGCAACCCGAACCCGATCCAATGGTTGATTTTGCAACCCGAAATGAATCCAATCGCTATACAAACACTGTATCACCGCAGAAATTTTCAAAGCAAACCCCACCCTCGAGTCGGGTTCAAATCGGGTTTCGGGTTGACTTTTAGAGCGGGCGGGGGGGACTCCAAACTCGACATTGGGAGTCGGTGGTCGGCGTTGCTTGACGTCACTCGCTGTACGTACGTCACTCTACTGTACATTTGAACACTAGTCTCTTTCTTTCTATCTAGCACCCAGCGGAGAATGGACAGTACACAGTACTGTACAGTGTACAGTACACTGTATGTACAGTACTGTACTGTAGTGTACTGTACAAAAAGTCTTTACAAACCCAATTGTCACCCCCTGAAAGTATGTACTGTACTGTAGCGAGTTTGGTTTGTACTGTACTGTACTCTACTGTACAGTACAGTACAGTACTGGAAGCAGGGGGTACTGTACTGTATGTACTGTACTGTACTGTAGCGAGTTTGGTTTGTACTGTACTCTACTGGACGCAGGGGGTGACAATTGGCTTTGTACTGTACAAACCCAATTGTCACCCCCTGAAAGTACAGTATGTACTGTAGCCAGTTTGGTTTGTACTGTACTCTACTGGACTCTACAGTACTGTACGCAGGGGGTGACAATTGGGTTTGTAAAAGGGTTGTAATCATGATGCTAATTAAAATGATGATAATCAGCCTGCTAATTCTTAGTACTAAACTGTACTGTATTATCAACGACCGTTTACTGTCTCGTTTCTTTCTTTTTTATACAGTACAGTATACTGAGTACACTATAAATAAGAATAAATGAATGTCTGCTGATAGGCAATACTGTACATAAATAATTACTACATTTAGCAAACAATAACTAAGAACTAAGCTAAATATACATACAGTACTGTACAGTATACAGTATATTGTACTCTACTGTACACAGTATACTGTACTGTACAGCGTTTTATACTGTATACAGTACTGTCTGTAGATCATCCAAAATTGACATGAAGTGATTTCAGATTGTTAACTTCACCTTTGGAGGAAATGTTCAGTTTTACTTTCAACAGTTTGCGTGAGTTCATTTTATGCTCTCTACTTACGGTATATTGGCCCCCGGCAATCTTGAAATAGTTGGGGTAGTCAACAACAGTGGACACATGTTTCTAGTTGTATGGGCTTGTATCTTGTCTATACTGTAGAGATGCAATGCTTTCATATAAACATGGATGTCCCCCGTACACACAATACTGTAGAAGTTCACCGCCATTGGAGGTATACTGTATGCGTACAGTATTCTTATTTTCATGATTATCAATGCTCTGCACGTACGGGCTTAAAGTTACCTCAAGGTTACCAAAAGGTTCGGTATAGACGAGCATTGGACACTGTCAATCGACATTTTGGCTTTTGGGGTGAAATTTTGTCTGTAGGCGTCCCCTCACCTCACTGTACTGTACTCTCTTTACTCTACTGCATCGTAAATCCAGTAGACGAACTGGTTGTTTATTTACAAATCCGTTTTGCTTCCTGAAATCACATTGTCTTTGCATAATTACTCGTCTTAGTAAATTGGCGGCCATTAGCATTTAGCATTGAACATTGAACTGTGCAATACTATGCGTGGACTATACGATGCCCAGTGTTGTGTTGTATTGGCCGCAGTTAACAAATTGGATGATGCCAATGTGAATCAATGGCGGCCAGTTACTTTCCCAATTTGCAATCTTACGTACGGCCGGTATGGGATTTAGTCTCATATCAATCATAAAGACAACACGACGCACAAAGTACTGTACTTTGATTGTGTGGGAGCAAAGTAGAACTGCAGCAGAATGAGCTGTGCCCTTGGCTGCAAAAGCTGTACTGTATACTACGGTATCATGGTAATCTATTGTTGTGATTCAATTAATGACAAGAATGGGGGCATACAAGAAATTCTGAGCCAGCTTTGAACGTATGTTATTTGTTGTGTATTGAAATCGTGCAGAACATTTCAACTACCGTGTACAATGTGTACATGTTGCTGCAATCGTACCATAGTACGATACGTTGTTCAAAAGTCTCCACCAATCCTTTTCCTGCTGCTAAGCCTACTATAGTATCAATTTGATACTCGCTATGGCTATGAGAGAGTTATGCCATTGAAAGGGTTCCAACTAATCCATGTCATGCTAGCTATCCAGAGATTTCAAGAGAGACTTGGATGAATGCTGTGATACTCCACTGTCATCGCGTTCATCGTGGATGACGATCATGATTTCCTCAACGTTTGAAAGTTTTCAATTAAAGCTACTGCGGTGATTTACAGTCATGAGTCGTTGCTGCAACATGGACGTCCATTTTAAATAAAGAATTCTCCATGATTATCTTTATAATCTATTGGTGTTTTGGGTATTCGCCTAGTGCTGACGATTCATTCTTGACGCTACAGTAGCAGAATCGATCGCCAAGGCTTTGCTTAGTGTATACTAAGCAAAGCCTTGGCGATCGAGTACACTGTACACTTGAGTGTGCCCAGCCATAATATTATAACCTCGATTACTCAGATACTCAGCGTAAAGACTCCTACAATAAAGTATCTCATCGTTTAAGCTATTGACGCTGAGTATCTGAGTCATTGGGGTTATTATGGCAGTGGACAGTAGGCCCAGCCTTAATATTATAACCCCGATTGCGCAGCATACTCAGCGTAAAGACTCGTAGAATAATGTATCTCATCGTTTAAGCTATTGACGCAGAGTATCTGAGTAATCGGGGTTATTATGGCAGTGTACAGTAGCATGCTCAGCGTAAAGACTCGTAGAATGATGTATCTCATCGTTTAAGCTATTGACGCAGAGTATCTGAGTAATCGGGGTTATTATGGCAGTGTACAGTAGCATGCTCAGCGTAAAGACTCGTAGAATGATGTATCTCATCGTTTAAGCTATTGACGCAGAGTATCTGAGTAATCGGGGTTATTATGGCAGTGTACAGTAGCATGCTCAGCGTAAAGACTCGTAGAATGATGTATCTCATCGTTTAAGCTATTGACGCTGAGTATCTGAGTAATCGGGGTTAGTATGGCAGTGTACAGCCATATTAACCCCGATGACTCTGATGCTCAGCGTAAAGACTCGTAGAATAATGTATCTCATCGTTTTAGCTATTGACGCGGAGTATCTGAGTAATCGGGGTTAGTATGGCAGTGTACAGCCATATTAACCCCGATGACTCTGATGCTCAGCGTAAAGACTCGTAGAATAATGTATCTCATCGTTTTAGCTATTGACGCGGAGTATCTGAGTCATTGGGGTTAGTATGGCAGTGTACAGTAGGCCCAGCCTTAATATTATAACCCCGATTACTCTGATACTCAGCGTAAAGACTCGTAGAATAATGTATTGCATCGTTTTAGCTATTGACGCTGAGTATCTGAGTAATCGGGGTTAGTATGGCAGTGTACAGCCATATTAACCCCGATGACTCTGATGCTCAGCGTAAAGACTCGTAGAATAATGTATCTCATCGTTTTAGCTATTGACGCGGAGTATCTGAGTAACCGGGGTTATTATGCCTGGGCCTAGTGTACACTCACCAAGTCCAATGCAGTAGCGTGACGGTACTAGGCGTCACTAGCCTATGGGTCTGACTCACTAGTGACTCCTGATACTACAGTATAAAGGGTCGTTTGCCATTGCGGGTGTCGCTATGTACGGTACGCGTTAGTTGGCGTGCAGGCGCACCAGGCATGCCATCATTTGGGCCGTCCTTCCCCTTTTGCCACAGTTTTAGTACGGTAGCGTACTAAAACTGTAGGTAGAAGTATTTGAATCGCTACTATACTACTACTCCAGTAATACAGTCACAAGTCTTTCAAATTTTTCGCGCGGGGTTATGCGAGAATGAACGGAGTGTCAGAATTGGATGGTAAATTTTTCACCTTGTACTTTATCGATCAACTAGTATTAGCATAAAATCATTCTCAAATCAACTAACACTATCTAAGTAAACTTATCAATCAATTTTAGCCTTGATGGAGTTATAGAAAGGACGACTAAATGCTTTTTCTTTCAACGATCTCAATATAGATTCAACGGCGGAGATCCTTTTAAACATACACAAATCAGGTACGTTACTTTTCTATCCGTTAGTATGGACATGGATGGATCAATAAATATCTTCAGTTAGCCATTCCATCGACTTATGACCTCAGCCCTTATTGGATCATCATGGTAGTGGCACATGACAAATCCTGGCTTCTTTTTTTTTCAATACTATTTTTGCAGCAAATCATTAGACTGATTGTGCTACAATGTCGATTCCTTCACTAATCCTACACTGTACAAAATTGCATGTTGATGGCGATGAAAAAGTTGTATCGATTGACTGGGCAACAACACCATTGAAACTATTTCAATGGATGTACAAACTTCCCTAGCTGATAAACATGGAATCCTTTTGCTATTTTTTTTCCCCATGTTTTTCCTACTTCTCATAATGTACCATTGCGACGAGTTGAAGGAAGACCATTTGCTCCCATTTTTGAACGCCAAGGGGTTGTACATTTGACCAAATCGTTTCATACTGTACCCATGCTACTGTATTCAGTCAAGTTTGGTGTGATATCCTCGTTTCGGGACGAACTGGACACAAACCGTCTTCTTTCACATCCAATACAACATCGTCTAGTCTCTACTCTACTGTAGAGTAGAGAAACCATGGTAGTACTCTACTCCAGTACATACCTGTGAAGTAAAGTAAAAGTGGACCACTAGCGATTCTTCCACTCCACGTCATTTCGTCCTTTTACAATCTCTTCAGTCCATTTTTCGCATGGTTTACGATAGCAATATCGTCTAGTCTAACAAAAAAATAATTTCCAATGGAGTAGAGCAACATGTCATGAAGGATAAATCACTAGCCGATCACATAATGTGCTTGACTTTGACTTTCCTAAATACTATTTTGTTGTCACAAACATGAGGGTCGAGTTGGAAGTTGTAAACATCGAAAGCGTTATACCGGCAACGATCAGTATCAATATTGTGGATAGCATCTTTAGCAAATGTCCATGATCGTTTTCTGCACTTGTCAAAATTTGCATGGTATGAAATCCAGTGGGGTGTTAAAGAATCACTCGTCCAAGTTACGCTCGATGATCAATCGTCTTGCTCTCTGTACGATGGCATCAGGTACAGTAGGCTCGTCCATGCCCTCATCAACAGGCAGCGTTACCTATTGTATTACATACTGTTTTAGCTCCGAAAATAAAATTTGGGCAAATTTGTTCTGTTCTATCCCTGTATATTACTCATAGAGGTATCATCAAAAAAGGGTATTAAAATTACTCTCACATTTTGACGCTCGAGGATCAATCGCCTTACTTTGATTCTTCTATGTCAAGATAGCATCAGATCGCTCGGTCATCATCTGCGATGTGCTAGTCAACAACACCCCATAGTCTGTATGCACTCAATTCCATATTCATTCCGCTAGGCTCTAGTCGTCGATATGTAAAACACGGCTATATCGATGATGGAGGCCAAATTGAAAGGGGTGCTAAAAAAAATCACGTTAACATTTTACACTCTATGCTTTAGTCGTCCTACTCGATGTCAAGATGGCATCAGGTCACTCAGTGTTTTCGATGGGCAAATCAACAGTCAACAAATATCGTTATAACAAAGTTCAGTTCTGTACACACTAGAATTTTTTATTGATTCGTCTAGACTTAACTTGTACTCTGCTCTGTAGGTATGTCAAATGCTGCAATGCCAGTCCATCAGTCAAGATGAAACCCTGATTCGTATCACATAGGGTTTTCATGATAGCATTTAATTAATGCTATAAGATGTGAAAGCGAATGTTTTATAGCATCCTGTATCATAGATGTAATCATGCTTACCTTTTTCAATTCGTGTCAATACTATACGAGTATAATAGGATGACTGGGTGCAAGTATTGGATAGGGATTTTATAATGAATAAATATGCACTACTATTCTTTCACTACAGTGCATAGGTAGATTAATTTAAAGGATTTAAACATGCAGAAAAAGCGAATTAAAATCCTTACTATACTTCAATTACTAAGCATTAGTTTTGATTACAGCATTGTATACGCGTAGTAGGCCTTTTCCACGATGAAAAATATCATCTTAATATGAAACACAGATCGACATGGTTACAAGGGTATTCAAATATTCTAATCCAATCATCAGTCACTACAGTAACCAATGCAGACTTGTGGAGTAGAATACTAGAGCGGATACATAATTCTACAAATTTTACTCAGAATGCAATCGTCAGTTACTATAGTTATCGTCACAGACTTGTGGATGCAGTCGTTTAGATGCTGAAACGCGTAGTACTGTATTCGCATACTGTAGTAATAAATTGCAGAATTTTTGCTTTATGCAATTCATATCTCTTTATCAGTTTTATTGGGTTAACACACCGATGTCAGATATCGTATGCCAAATAATTTTAAAGTACGATAATAATTTAAACGATTAGATACATGGTCATGTTCCAATTTGAAAGATATTTTGTTTAATGGAATAATAATTAATATTTAATATCTCTAAACTGTAATGTGCGATACATCTTGTAGAATAAATTTTCTGGAATACTGTACACGCTATGGTAAGATAACGCCACTTGATCATCATTTTTTATACATTACATTTTAATACGCGATTACGTGGCATATCCGTCTACTTTACTATACGAAACCGGATAATTTTACGCTGTATAGGATTGAACGCTGCATAATATTAAATCCATCCTCGTAATATCAAAACAGACACTTTACTGCATTAGATTAATTGAATACTGCAAAGTATTCAATTCATCCTCGTAATATCAAATTTATATTGATATTGTTTTCATTCTATACTACAGTACATTGTACAGCGGTAAATTATCCGCGTCAAATTGTCCTAGACCCTTACTATGATACTGTATTGAAGAGTGATGGGTATTCAACTAGTAATGTAGTAATATTTCTAGCTCATTAAATTACAAAAGTAAACTTTCATCGATATAGAGAGGAGTTTATATTTGTTAATAACTACGAGAACTGTAATCCACGGGATTCGTCATCGTGTCATATAAACATGTCTATATATGTTATACATTGGCTGAATTGAAATGGTTAAGGTGTGTTGGCTTACAACTTTTTGGTGTCCATAATTAATTATTATAATCTACATTGTAACTATGAAATATAACAGGATAGACGACGTTAAAAAGGAATGTTATCTCTTTAAGGCGATAAGGTGGCAAATTTTAGTTTAGTATGAGACTGTAATTGTAAATGTGGTACTCTACTGAAGATAGACAAATCTTAAAATCGGGTAGACAGAGCTATTTGTACTATAGAATTATATTATGAAAAATGTTAGTAGGTTTGACCAGAACGGTATGACTTGATACCAGTGTTGTAAAACGCGGACATCGTTTAAATATCATCATGACGTTAATATGACCTTCGTGATGCATCTTGTGTAGATGATACTCAGTACGAGTACGCAATCCTCTCAATCAATCACATTTGATTAAGCGGATTCACGAACTGTAGTACTTCAGCTGACAGTGGATGTTTCAGTATATTCCATTGAATGTCAACATGGCAGCTCTTAGTTATTGGCGATATCTTAACTGCCTTCTATCCTCAACCGTATTACTACAGTAAATATCGATGATACGACCAATAAAAACATTGTACAGGACTTGTGTATATCATCTTATAATTTAGAAGATAATGTTTCATCTCGTCGTTTGCATTTAGATCCGCATATTATTACCACATTTCATCCTATTTGAACAACTTGTTTTTTGGGGAACAGAATTTATGATACTCTATTCTGTTATCTTACTAATTAGGAGGTGATCGACGTCGTAGTTCTTATGGAGCTAATCAGATATCAACACCGGTCAAGGTACTCAAATATATCGAAATCAATATTTCGATTTTGTTAACTACTTTGTCTACTTATACTGTACGCTAATTTTATCTTATCACATTATCTATGCCATTAGACGACCGGGTTATCAAATAGTGTTAAAAAGAAGAATTCTTTGGGTTCTCCATCAGCAAAACGAATGGCATTAGATCCACAATTGGTTAGTTAATAGTCAATAAGATTACTTTAATTATTTAAATCAGTTATTATATTTGAATCCAACCTTTATTTATTATACGTCAATGGAAGTGTTACAAGCCATTGTTCGTGTCCTGAAAAGCTACAAATTGTCGCGCTCGAGATACTTCGTTAACAATTTATAGGATGTTTATTTATTATCAGTACTTTGATCGATTTAGTGTACCAACGTAGTTACAGTACAATGAAGCATCAGTTAAATTTTACCACAAATACATCAGCCTGTAATAGTACGATAATACAGATTACGTCCTTGATACCTGATCACTTTTGCGAAATTAGCCAGTTATTATTTGGACGCACTGAGAGAGAAATCTATTTTATGACTACTAACGGCATTAAGTGGATTGTCTCAGATATATGTTGTAACTATGGTGTTTAGCGAAAACGTATATACTTATTCTTTAACTATAAATACAAAATTATTTCTCATTTGCTATAAGATTCTTAGTTATTTTATCGCTTGAGCTGATTACCGTTTGAGTAATAAACTGCGCATGTATTACAGAATTCTCCTAAAAGCAAGCTTAGAAGATCGGTTCGTCGATCGTTGGTCAACATGGTTTGTTCATTTTTGAAAATTTATATTTCTAATAATACCTTCTTAATTGTATATTATATTGTTAACGATTGCATAACAGCTAGCTATACTTTCGTTATAATTGACTAATTATGCATCTATGGTATAATTCTTCAGGGCAGTGTTAATGTTATCCGATTTGAGTGTAATTGTAGTAACTTTTAGCTACTGCTCGTATAAGTGAACTTTGTACGAATTCATGTAGTTGCTTAACTATCTGAACTATTATTTTATAAATTATCCAATCTATTCATCGGCTAAGGTCTACGATAGTATAGGCACTTTGAATTACGTGGCGATAGGTAGCTGCTTAAATGGCTACTATATTTTTGTGATTAGCATTACAAACACTACATGTATTCCTATAATCCAATTATGTAATCCTACTGCTGCAATAGACGAAAGATCGGCAGTTTTTAGTAATGAAGAAGGAATGTAAACACATACGCGTAGTGTGGTAGTTTCGAACTAAATAATTGAATAAATTGTGGCAGATACACAAACGTAATAATATAATATGTTTATAATTATGCACTTGCTATGTTATTAATAGTCTGTGAATTCAACGCCTGATAAAAAATCTGTTATCCAGGTAATATGTCTTTCAATTTCTAATAGTTGATAGTTAAACTCATAGAAAAGTTAATGACTACTACAACATATACGACAGTAAATAATTTAAGTTTCTTAAATTTGCAAGACATGTATAAATTCACATCATGCCTATTTGTGTTCTATAGACATGTGGAAAAAGTTTGAAAAATTTACTCAAGCTGAGTAAGGCACATAAATGGTGTTACAACGAATGGTTTTATTCTAATATCGATAAGTAAGCTTTGTGTAGTTCTTCTTAATTACTGATAGTTCGATTTAACATTCTCAATAGATAATGTATTAGCTAGATTTGCTTATATTATTAAAGTAATACAATAAATATTTTCATTTTTCAACGGTATAAAAGTTTTATTACCTATTTTTATGATAGGGCTCTCTTTGATGGAGATAGTGAATTTGTATTATGCTTAAAGGAATCTTTTCCAGGATTGAAGGTATGCGCTTGGTTAGGTTTCTAAAATTTGTAACTCACAGATGATATATTTATTATATAACGCATGATTTAACTTTGCAGACAAGAAAATTAACAAGGTTCCAGTGGGGATTGTTAAGAAGATTAATGGGGAGACCTAGAAGGTAAAAGATGATAAGTTTGATTGAGTTCATGTAATTTATACTGATCTTAACAACTGGGATGTTAAGGTAAAATTTTTATGCTAAATTAGATGCTCGGCCACATTTTTCGAAGAAGAAAGAAACGTTCTAAAGGATAAGAGGCAAAAAATAAGGTCCCTACAACAGAAAAAGGTATGCACAATATAACGGCTTTTGTGGCGCTGCTGTATTGTAGTGGTTTTATCGTTTCATCATTTTTATTAGTAGCCTTTTAACTTGATATATTGCAGACAATAGATCTTGAACTTGTTAAAGATCTTCCAGAAGAAATTCCACCATTATTGGTTGTTGGAACAAGTGTTACTGGTTCGTTATCGACTTATAAATTTATCATATAATTTTAATATTTTACCTTTCTGCTCATTAATTGTTTCATTCAAAAATTCGATTAGCTTTCTTACGAAATCCTCAACGAGGGTTATTCACTGGACGGATCGAAGCTGTAGATACAGCTAATAAACGTTACAGAATTACTTTTGACAGACCTGGTAAAAGCAAGTTCGTGATGGTTAAATGTTCTAAAAGCGATGTAAACTAATATGACTATTATTTGAAAACGTTAGGCCTGGGTACGCATTATATTGATGATACGGAAGTTTTAGTAAGTATACCGGGTCAAATAAAAATATTTGAAGTTTACATTACACAGTTTAGAATTTTTAGGCTCCAATATCAAATTGACACTTGCTGTAATTGGGAAATTATAATTATAGAGCGAAGAACCTGTTGAATCTATATTCAAGTCGTCCTTAGTCGCTAAGCAAAGACCTAGGAGTTCATCATCTTTGTTCTCCAACGTTACGCCTCCAAGGTCAGTCAGGCAGACTCCGCATTTTACAGCTACTGTAAGAAAATGATAATACTGAAATAAATTTTTACAAAATTTTTTGTTATTTAGACTCCTACCAAATTTGAATACTGACGTTACACAACCAGTAAGGATATTACCATTATTCGAATGTTACATGCATGATGATATTCTAGATTACCGATAGCATTTTTTTATTTATTAGACTCGCGGTTCAATCTATGATGAATCACAACATGGGTATGCATTATTGAAGACGAGTTATCAACCTTGATGTTGACCTTGATTAAAAGTTTATGCTTTGTTGTCTTTACATTGTATATATATAACTTCCTGAAGAATTCGAAGACTAGATGCTAAGATTCCGGAAGGTAAGTAATGTATATTAATGTACTAATTATCATCGTAAAATTAGTTGTTAATTATTGTACTAACTAAGATGATTCATTAATTTAGGGGAAATTGGAGGATATCCACAAAAATTTTTAGAAGTGGTGGTAAGAATGCGTATTGTTTTATCTAAAACAATATATTGACCTAGCTAACGATTATGTAACTTTTTAAATTTCTTTTAGGTCGATTTATATAAATTACTAGAGTGTAAGAGAAAGATGGTGTATCGCCTGAAGGAATTGAATACCCGGGCAGAAAAAATGGTATGTTTTTAATAGGAACTATATTATACGTAAAGTGCAGTAGTGGTTTGTTGAAATAAGAATTAAGAGTTATATTTTATTTCAGAATTCACAAGAACAGCCCATGAGTAATGATTTTAAACGCCATTATGCTAATGTTGTCGTTGAACTAGAAGATTTGAATAAGGTCTGAATTTATTTTAATGCTCATTTAAAAATTTTGTGATGTTGTACTTCCGCGTTGGCTTCAGGCTGATAATATTATAACCTTTTTCTTATTACATACGCTATTATTGTTCATCCCTAATGAGTCTTTATGCTGTAGATATTGAATTCCAATTTAGAAGAAGTTCAAAAATATTATCAAGAAGTTTGTATTAAATCATTGATTAATTATGAGTTAGATTATTTCTTTAAGTAAATATTGAATGTGTTCTTTAATGCAATAATTATAATTCTTGATGTCATTCCCTATTTGTTGATGCAAATTTTCTTTCCTATTGCAGCTGGATCCTGAATGGACGGATGATTACACTACAGTGACCCCTGTTGAAAATACAGCCACTGCATTCAAAAATGATGCGGCGAAAATCGTCTCAGAATTAAATACTCAAAGCGATAGTTCTAAGATGGTTGAAAGTGATAAATTGGTGGATTTAATTACCAATCTTACTTCAATTTTGCTAAATATAAAGGTAATCACGTTATTATTGTTAAATTATGCTAACGTCGGTGATTTTAGGAAGAAATAAGTAAGATTTAAATAGAATATTGAACTACTTATTTTAGTGATGACAAGATGTTTTCTATTTAGACATTAGCGGATTCCGATTTTGATTCCCTTGAAGTGAAATCGTTAACCAATACTATAGAAGAAGTAAAATCTAGTGTACATCAAGAGAATATTAGGTATTGAAAATACGTCATTCAATTTTACTCAATCTATTGACGACTAATTGTTAAAAGTGAATTTATTTTATTAATTATTTCAATTAACTAGTGTATTTGAAGATAACGTTGAAGCACACATGGCTTATGTAAAATCTGGGTTGAGTAAATTAGGAAATCTGCACGCGTTCTCAGCTTCAAAATAAGGAGTACAGAAAGAGTTCTGCATTTCTCTCGTAACCATTAGCTATTGTATTATATATAGGTATTTAGAATTTTATGATAAATTATAAATATATATGTTACTGTATAAAGGCACATAACTTGTGTTATGATTTAGATTTTTTAGTAATTACTCCTTAATTTAATTGCGTAGCATTGGAAACGAAATTGTAATATAATTGCATTCGAAATTTTTAAGTACTGTAATTTCATTTAAGATTTATGGACAATAATTTTTTACTGTAACAATTCATGAACGGCTGCACCTAGTTTTACTCAATATTAATTTTGTGAAATTCAAATTGTTTATGAAGCTAAGTTTTATTTGAAGATTTAGCTGAAAGGTCATGCTGTGATTAAAAATATGCTTTATCTTTTATATATATCTCTGGATGTCTCCAGTTGTACTTTAACATTAAGTCAAGATTGTAATTTTATGATATCTTATATTAAGGATTATGATGAAAATAGTGGATCGATACTAAATCTTTGTTAACGATAGATCTTTAAAATGTATTTAAAATTACCTACTCGTATGAGTATCTAATGTAGGATTTTCGTGATAAACGGCTAAATTTCTTATCTTATAACTTTTATTACTATTACATTACACTCTTACAGATGACATCTACAATAATTTGATTACAAATTAGCGTGTGTGCCGTAGATACTTTTGGCGTTTACTTGAGCTGTCAATAGTCAAAACTACTTTATGGCAACTTAGTGCTATGATATGAACATGTTTTAAGGGTTATAAATTCGAAATGATATTAGGTAAAGGAAATTGTGAGATGGTACAAGATAAAAACATGATAACCTACAGTAGCACAATTTAAAACACAAATTTCAATATAGTATTTTTTTATAAGATCTTTATTTACTTCCTTTTGCAAGTGCTTTAAGCAATGGTAGGGCAATTTATTAGGTGAATGATAAAGATTACAATTAATTAATTAGTAAGCGTAAGAGAATGCAAATGGGCACGACTGATTTCGTCTTGCTTTGGAAGCTAAGTGTCAATGCTGATCAAATCTATTTTTAGATTATCGGCCATTGGCAATGTTTCCCTTTTCATGTTATCACTGCACAGTTGTTTTACAATCTGCTTTAAGCCATGGGAAGGCAAGTTCGAATTTGGATCATTCCTAATTGTACGTAACTATAAATATACAGTACAAGAATGATTTTGTCTTGCCTTACAAATTTAAAGTTATCATTGCTGTCCCCTGGAAATCAGAGATATTAACTACTGACCAAATTTGCTCAATCAGCCATTTGATCACATCCACTTCTGGTTCGACACAAGATATCATTTCCATGTATTCTCTATTAATTATAGTTTTAATAGTTTAAAAAAGTTTAACCGTTGAATCCGAGCAATTTTAATGCGTTGCAAAATGCAGTCCAGAGGTCCAGAGCTCACGAGCTGCTTGCGCAAGAAGTCTCAAAGTAAGCATGCGTGATGCATTACTCAGACATACAGACTTTGGACCGTACTCTATGTATACAACAACAATATGATTGCATTAGTGCTGTACGAGACAGTATACTCCATTCTATACTCGATTGCTCAATGTCAATCAGTAGGCGACATTTTGAATTACCTAGGCCAAAAGTTGGAGCTGCATCTTCATTATTTTACTACCCTAATATTGATTATTTTAATAGATATCACTGTAAAAAGGAGCTTTTCCTGTTGATGATAATCGAGAGATCAGTAAAATTTTGTGTATTGAGTGCTGATAGTAAATAGAGTGATTGAAAAACTCGCTAATTTTATCCTTCTCCACTAAAGTCAAAGTCATCCGCTAAGAGAAATGCTGCGTATTTCAAAGAGAAATCGAGAACGATTACAAGAAGTGAAAAAACTCGATGCATTCCCTAAAATTGCCGAAGACTGCAAGGAATCGAGTACCAGTGGTGGTACAGGTATAATGTCCATAAAAATAGATTATTTTAGCTTTGAAACAGCCCTCGTATCGTAGTATTATCGATTGATCAACCCTATGTATATGGTTTGAAGGAGGCTTTTGTCTACACATGTATTCCTTCTATTTGCTACATCATTATTCACATGCAAATCGACAGTTAACGTCCTATTGGGCAGATTTTTAATAATTGATTTACTGTAGTAGCTTCAGATTGTATAGTCTAGACAGTGTCTAATAAATAGATGCTTTTATTGGCCATATCGGTTGGTTGTTAACCCCATTTCTCCTTCATTGATGTACAGTAGATCGTACAATTGATCGTTAACATATAGGAAGCTTTTCAAAGTTGATTCCATTTTTTGACGATTTAATATTACACTGATCAATCGTGATTATAGTCGTTAGTATTGAGAGAGAGGGAGAATATAGACTTTCAGCTATTCGTTATAATCTCGAGTTAATCAATAAATGAATTACAAGTGTCTTGTAGATACTACTTGAAGTAAAAGACTGTACAAAATACTTGAACGTTATGATGCTACTAGCCATCGCATACTACCTACGCACATCGATATATTATTAATATGGCCAAGCAAGATTTCTACAGGATCTTTGATATAAGGATAATGTAGACTAGAGAGTCTAGAGAAAGAGACTTTTGTAGACTGCAAGTTACTTTATCGACAGTATTACGATCTTTAATTGATCAATAAGATAAATACAAGTATCCTGCAAAAGAAAGTTATTGTACAGATATTTTCAGCTGAAGAACGTTACTCACTAATATTTCGATAATAGCGTTAAATGGACATTTTAGCAGTACTAACCAAGAGTTGTAAAGTAAACATTACCATTCAAATTCATGTTGATTATAGGCTGTTAATTACGATCTTGAGTTGATCAATACGTTTAACTACTGAGTATCAGTATGTAGGTGCTATTGTAAAACCTTTAAATACGCGTAAAAAAGTTATCACAGTGATTAGCCAATGTATACTTTGTAATGTTCGTATATACAGATCGAATTAGTCTGCAGACTTTAGCAATATCACCGGTTAAGAAGAATGCAGACTGTGAGGTCTCCATGTCAAAATCCAGTAGATTATTAATAAATGAGCTACAAGTAGCTTGTAAGTGCAAGTGTCCATATAAAGTAGAATAATATATGAATATTTTTTACTAAAGATATTAATCAATAGGATCAGTAAGAACGTTAAAGGCAGCCTAAAGCAGCTAGTGCGTACAACTAAATCGCATTAAAGAACTAGCTCAAATTAGTGATAGACGAAGTTTATTGCAAGCTTTTCTATAACAGCGCGATACTCTATTAGATAGGTTGGATGGATGTACCAATTGTGCCTCATTGTAGACAAAAGATTGTACAATAATATCCTTGTGGACGTCTGTTTTAAAGTCTATGCCAACATAGAAAATGCAGGATGATTAAAACATCATGTTAAACGTCATGGATATTAATAACAGCTTCTATATTTGTAAACCGATTTGCACTTACGTATTTAATTAACAAAACGATAAAAGTGTTATTGTTAATGCTTTTTGTGAACCTCATTTGGTCCAAGTTTACATCTATAGGAAATTTGGGAGAGCTGAATTATCTTAACTTCAGTAATTATGATTTAATAGTGATACAATAATATAGTATGATAAGGACTTGCCCTAATAGTTTAGCCTTTGTAATAGATAGGACTGCTTAGCGCATCATGGCAATGGCTTCTGCATTTTGCAAACCGATTAGCACCTATTCAACTAACAAGTGATAAAAAGCGTTACTTCTAATGATCTTGTAGATATTATATTACGTGGCCAAAGTTTTATTCTGGCAGTATCGTATAACATTTACTTTTAGCGATTTACTTCTTAAATTATAATAATAGTAATTCGTGTAAATTAAAAGGATTTCGCCGAGAAGTCTGTATACTATATAGTGACTGTTGTTAATACCTATATTATTTTCTTACAGCATCGGTGACAGCTTTCTTCCTCATTACCATCATGGTTATAATGGAATTGGTCGATTATTCCTTTTCTGGGGTAAAATATAATTACAGCGTTGACAAAGATATTCAAAGGTAAATCTTGTTGATTGCAATACGTCACTACGGTTATTCAACGGATTTCCTATCGTACGTTGACTGTAGAGTTATCAAATATGCACTGTATTGTATGCTAAATTCTTTATCCTATTACATTATTTACATATTCTCGATTTTAGTCTTATTGCAGCCTTAGCCTAAACACTGTTTAGGTCTTTAATCTTTAGCCATACCACGATTGCCTTTACTAATGGTTATCTACTCGATATATTTGACATGACTTTTTTTAGTAAAATGATGCTACATTTGGATTTAACGATTGCAATGAAATGCAGAGGTTGGATAGCTTTTCTGTGTGATATCTCTATGATAAATAATACTAATAAATCGTTATAGAATCGAAAAGAATTCTTTCAATTCTATTAGCGATGACTCTTTAGCAGTACTTTCGGGCGGAAAGTTTGGTAGACTGTTATTATAAGTAATAAGACATACACGTATTTACAAAGAATTTATGCGTTTTTACAGATTTAGGTGCCGATGTTTTAGATTTAGCGTCTGCCACGGTCGACGATAGTGAGCAGCTAATAAAGGAAGATGTATGTTTGCATAATATAAGTATATAATGGAGTGGTTCAACATAACATAAGTGATCAATACTCATTCTTATTTTAGGCCTATTTCGTACTAACTAAAGAGCAAAAGAAGTGGTGGAAGTAAGAATTTTTATATCAGACTTGCTATAGTAATTTTATACTGCAACTAGCTATTTATGAAGTTGAATTAACTTGTTTATATACAAAATTAGGAAATTTCACAATCTTAGAAAGCGTGGTAGCAAAGATAGTTATCGAGAAGTTAACAAAATTTTACAACATCCTCTTGGATTAGCTTCATCGATGCCTCCAAGGTAATCAATCTGATTGCAGTCAAAAATGTAGACTAATATCAGGGACTACTCGAGTAAAAATGTTACCCTTCTTCCACCAAATTCTCACGTCCCTGCGAATATTTTTGACATGGTGCATAGTCAATAAGAAATAGTGATGATGCCATGATTAGCCTAAAGTGCTCTGAGATTATTATGTAGTAAATATATACATGCAAATATATTATCTAGGAGTGCTAGTGAATCACATTCGCCGAAAGATGCTTGCAGAATTCATGGAAATATACCTCTTAATAAAGTATGCTGAATGATTAGAATACGTTTTAACGTTTGTGCTAAACAATTACATCAGTGTCGATTACATTGGAGTTTTGTATAGCAGCAATTGATTTCTATAAGTTTACTAATTCTAAACGCTTACGTAATTTTATGCGAACTTATTTCTAATTTAAAATAGGTAGCTGGTAATTTTCATGTCACGGCAGGAATGTAAGGCTTCTATACAGATTATGAATGTATTCAGATAAATCTTTAATGGATAAATTCTTTTGCAAAGGTCAATAAATCATCCAATGGGTCACGCACATGTATCGGATCTTGTACCAAGGGAATGTTAGTAATTGATAAACATTTAACACTTGAGACGCTTGAAAAATTAATTTGGTACCATTTCTTTCGTCAGAAACTCTACTAAACTTAATATTTATCTTTCTCTTAAAATAGCTGTTAATTTCTCACATCGAATCGATTTACTGGCTTTTGGAGTTGCCGCTCCTAATGTCATTAACCCTCTAGATGGTGTGGAATTTATCACTAAAATTAGTAAGGATAATTACATATATTGTAATAGTACATACTGAAATGAATTACGAACTGTCATCAAGAAGTATTCTCAATGTTCCGCTAATATTGTCTGAAATTCATTTAATTATAGCGGATAAAATGTATCAGTATTTCATAAAAATTGTCCCCACTAAAGTTAAAACTTTTTCCGTTGCCATTGATACCTATCAGTATTCCGTAACAGAACACGTAAGTTCTCAAGATATTGTACTTTATTGCCAAGGATACCTTTCCAGTTTTGTTACATTGGAAAGACATTCATTAATGACAGATTTTCTAATTTAACGATTGTTTTACTCTTCAAGTTCTCAAAAGTAGACCACATGAATGGCAAACACGGGGTGTCTGGTAATAGAATTTACAACTTTGATACCGCATATTTTAATATTTTCAGTCTCTATCCATTCTTGAAATGAATGTTTTCCGACTTTAATACCTACAGGTCTTTTCTTCAAGTATGATTTATCTCCAATTTCTGTTCAAGTTACTGAAGCACGAGTGCCATTTGGTCAACTTTTGATTAGACTATGCGGGATAGTGGGTGGCATTTTTGCGACATCTGGGATGATACACATATTTAGTTCTTTGATTTATGAAGCCGTTACGAGGCGGAAAAAGCTAACTGCTAACGAAGGTTGGTAAATAGTATATAGAAATTCCTTTTTCATCGTTTCAGCAAATAATCTTACTTCTCTGTTTTGAATCTTAAGCTAATATTTTATTTAAATAGGGATCATTGCTGAAGGAAAATGATTTGAACCATAATTTAACATTTTTAACTGAATTTCAAATGACGTGTACTGTATAAACTAAATTCTTGTTACATATTCAGATTATCTTCACATTAAATGTTAAAAATGGAAAAACAACATTATTGTATCATTTGCTGCTTGTGTCAATTGGTTACTTGGTTAACGTCTGACAAATTATAAAGCAATGGTGATAATGACGCTTTTTGCATGGTATGCCAACTATATTATGGATAATGTTTACAGCCTTGGCAGTTACAGTGCAATGGATCAAATATTTATGAAATAAGAACAGATATTTCTATCATTCTACCTTAATGAAACAATCTCTGTAGTACATAAGTGTCCAATAAAGAGTGAATTTTTTTATTTCCTTTATTGTCGAACTTTATACAAAAAATTTTACAAGTTGTTATTAGTACCGCCACGAATTATTTTGGATACTTTTCGCTACCTGCTGCCGAATTCGATTGTTATATTCAAAGAGAGAAGTCCTATAAGACATTTTCATCGTTGTAGTTAAATAGGTATTAGCGTATAATTTAAGAACTATAGCATGATATTTCAATAGAAATCTATAAAATCATTAAATGCCAAAAGATTGTTACTGTGCGAATTACTTGTAACCTAGTGGTATACTCTGTCTTTTCAGTTATTAAATGTGTTTGATTTAATAATATCAACAATAGACACAGACACAAGAGATTACTTACTTGTGCAGTGTGTAAGCCATAGCATGGGCAGGGTTGTTCATATTGGGTTCTTTCAGTAACATCTGAATCCCAGGTAGAATCTAATAGATTTAAGTTCGATCAATAGTTAAGCAGTGTATCAGAGTTTGGAAAATTTCGTTCCAACGTGCTATGACTCATGGAGAGACATAAGTACTGTGTGCTGATTAGAGCAGAACTCTTCGTACTACTTCAATTATCGAAGATGGGCTATTACAAAATAAAGCACATGATTTATAATTGAATATTTCATGACAAATTTTAGGCATTACATCCTTGATAGTCAGCGTTGGTTTCCAGTCTTCTTCCAAGATTGATAGTGCTACAGTTCCGGAAAGGAATATGTTAGGATGAAACAGTGGAGGCTGAAATTGACCTAAATATCATAATAATCGTAAAATTGAGTAAACAGGGGAATACACGCATGGTATTCAACGTGAAATTAGAGTGTATCAAGTGATGAAAAATTTAGATATTAACTGACATTTTGGTGGTTTATCCGGATAATCCTTAGGATAGTAAATCATTAATCTAAAGCGGCCATTTTCCCAACAAGTCTAGTAGTGCAGTCATAAGTTATAAACAAATAGGAGAAAGCCTAATCAGGTAAGTAATACTCTATAACTACTGATAAAACTATATATTAAAAATTCATAAGACTCGGCACAGAACACATATACAAAATTGAAAGAGTAGTTAGACAAAGTGATGATGATTGCTTGATTTCGGCGATACCTTGGTTGGTCCCGGGATAACTGTAAGATAATAATAATTAATAAATGTTAAAAGCATCGAAGAATAAATTGAGAGCATAATCTTTCTATTATCATGTTTCATCATTTTTATACACTAGTTTGATGGCTAAGAATTCTACGTCAGTCATTGATCTATCTAAATACGTAAGATTAACTATAATTTTGATTTGCTCAATTTTCTTACCACACAGCCACGTAAGCCAGTCTTCACTGCCATCGCTAGCAATCATAGGATCGGCTTCGAAATCCTATCATGACGAATAATAGAATGGAGAAAAATAGTGAATACCATGGATTGTATTTATAGCACGATAACAGATCAGCATTACTCTTTACGGTGAAAGGGTTATCACCATGCTAGCGATCGCTAAACACGTCGACATTTACTATCATCTTGAATTTATTTATTTACCTTATGAGCAAGCTATTATCAATACTACCACTAACTTATCGTTTATTGCAAACTAACAACTAGGAGTGCTACATGCATTCATTTAATAAATCTTTGAATTCTTTCTCTATCTCGCATCAATACTAACTAGTCTTCTATTACAAAGGGGAAGAGCTGCAACACACTATATTAGCCATGGTAGTTTATAGGCAATTCTCTTCGAAATATTATCTTGGCATAATGTAATGGACTATTTGCAGCAAGTTCTCACACTGTTTCCACTTCAATTTCTCTCCATGACGACCTGACTATCCTGCATACACGAGAATACTAATTGATGGATGGATCACCGACCTTTGGATGAGAAATTTTCCATATTCTATGCTCGGCTTGAAGGCGTTCGACAGGATCTACCTTGATAATAGCTTGCATCTCTGCAAAATGGTCTGCAAGAAGAAGAGTTTCGTAGAAGGATAGTTGGGAATCTTGCCTAGCTAGGGTCGATTTTAGCCTTAGCAAACTAACCTTGCATTCGACTACAGCTGTAGTATAGACAGCAGCTCACGTTCGGAACACGATACTGAGAGCTAGACTGGATACTGGAGAGCCTTGATTTTACCGCTGGATTTGAATTTTGGCCTCTGGCTAAATCCAACGATCATGAGTATCGCTACGCAAACATGAGTAACGGAATAACGAAATTTACTCAAGTTTTAGCAGCTCGATTATCTTATACCCAACGTTTGCCGTCGTCAAGGAGACGGACTCGCCCTAATCCTACTATAGTATCGAGAAGCAAATCGCATACAGTATGGTAGTAGACTGTTCAATACAGAGCTTGGCATTCTATAGTGAGTAAGTATCACCGGCGCTTGTCAGGTCGAACTCTGCAACAGGGCAACAGGCTAGCTGCAAATCACAAGCAAAACCAAGATACTAATTGTCTCTGCAACGATAAATATCAACAAAATATTCGATTTTATCATCGTAACTACTGGTAGTATTGATCAGTTGGTACTGAATCAGCTGAACCGATTCATACAGTTATTGGTCTAACAAGTGCAGGGTAAAGCAAAGCGACTGTCTTTTCCAGCTCAAAAAATAGAGGCAACTGGAGGAGCTCAGGTGTTGGTAGCGATTCCTATTTCCAGCTCTACTTCTACATTAAGGATATCAATGAATAGAAGTATAGCTTAAGTTGAATTGGTAAGTAGTTTCTGTTACTTCCTTGTAGATTATGCATAAGACTGTCCATTGTAAATGATGTAGATACCTGCTGTATGATCATAAAGTATATTTTTACTTTCTAACTCCTTAGCTCTATCTTCTGCTTCTTCTTCATCACTTCGATATGAAATGCTACTGGCGTTTTCGTCATACCTTAACAAGTTACAGGTACGCATATGATAATAATCATATCAGGCACTGCTCTGTCTTGAAACATCAGCCTGTCCTACTTGATACTGTAGTCAAATTACTAGCACCAGCTAATGGACAAAGCTATATCGATGCAACTTTTGGTGGAGGTGGTCATACCTCCGCTATCCTCAAAGCAGCTACTGACTGTCAGATTTATGCGATCGATACTGATCCTTTAGCAATTGCTCGAGCTAAACAACTTGCATCGACAACATCAAATTGGATACAACGCTTAAAAGTTGTACAGTGTCGCTTTGGTCAAATGGAAAACAAATTATTAGCTCAAGAAAAATTACCTCCTAATTCAATGGATGGCATCATTTTCGATTTAGGTATGTCTTCCATGCAAATTGATGATCCACTACGAGGATTTTCATTTCAATCTAGTGGTCCACTCGATATGAGGATGGATGCTACATCGGATGAAATAGGCAGTAGCAAGACAGAGAAAAGATCACTTATTACATGCTATCGACAGGGTAGTTATATTGGATTGAAAGAGCACCAACATCGTATCACTGCTGCTCATGTAATTAATAATATCGATAAAGAAGATTTAGCTGATGTCTTGTGGAACTATGGAGAAGAAAGGAAAGCACGAGCAATTGCTACAGCTATTATTAAAGCTAGGAAAAAACAACCTATCACTACAACAGACCATTTGGTTGACATTATTGATCGACAATTCCCTTACAAATATCGTAAAGATGGCCAAATCCATCCAGCCACAAGAACGTTTCAAGCAATTAGAATCTTAATCAATGATGAATTATGGCAGTTAGTTCAGGGCTTGAATGCTTGTAAAGCATTACTCAAAAATGGAGGAAGATTAATAGTTATCAGTTTTCATTCACTTGAAGATCGAATTGTAAAAAAATTCTTCAACGGCGAAGATCGACCAGATTTTACATCTCGGAGTAGCCCAACTTCTTCAAAGCAGTATGCTCGTTTAAGTGAGGAAGGTAAATCAAAGATCGAATCAAAATCAATCATAAAGAGAAATAGCCCTTGGAAACTTATTTGTAAAAAACCAATTTATCCAAGCCCAGAAGAGATAGCTCATAATTCTAGAGCTAGATCAGCCAAACTTCGTTGTGCTATTTTCTGTCCCGAAAATGATGAAAACAGATTGTAAGCATCAAAGATATACATAAATGTGCTCCTTTAGATTCATTACGCTTTTACTATAAATAATTATACTCTATTTAACTATATAATAATGGTGTTTATATTACTATCATTTTACATAATTTATTAGATAAGGAATTCAACTAACGGGTATGATTTTGAAATTGAATTTATATACGTCAGCCTCGAGTCTGTGATAAAACCTGTTACAGAATATCAATTAACGGCTGCAATACACAACTGCGCTATAATAATCTATTAGTATTTGCAACGATCTGTCTCATCAAATAGCTAATTTCAGTCTAAATAGGGATTTATAATGCAAGATGAAGACAATCGAATTTATATTCCATAACAGATTTACATCTTTATTATTTGTTAATGATCATTCAATCAGATTTAGACTGGTTCTTTTCAGAGTTAATTTTTTAGTACATTACATATTTAAGGCTTGTAAGGAAAATAGTTTTTAACCGTACTGCCCTAATAATACAATACAACGGGCGATCGCTTTCAAAAACTTTACGATAGGCACAAGTACAGTAATCTGCCAAGCTGCTACAAAAAATTGCAAATCAATACACTATACACTAACAAATTTGAACAAGCATATTTTCAACTGAGATGCAGCATCAATAGCAAGATATTTGTATCTTCAAAGCATAAATTTCGAGATACAGTATTCATGAATTTAAGAAAAAATCTTATGCGCCAAGTATAATATCTTTCGCAAAGCTAGTAAATTATAACACAAGAAATACAGTAACTAGGCTCTTACACATACAATACAGCAATAAATCCTAACATAGAACTCTTATTCTTGACTTTAGTAGATATCAATCACTTTCATATATACATATATATAAAACGTAAAATTGAACTGAATATTATAGTCTGCTGATTTGATGCGATATATTTCACATTACAAATTAATTATAAACCCTTGCAAAAATGTTATTTAAGAAAGATTGGCTTAGCAAATGGTTAGGCACTGTACAAAATTGGTGATGGAAAGCTGCTACTTATGTTCGGTATTTGTAATAAATAACTTATTTGCTACATCATTGATAATAATGACTCTCATTCATCATTTCTATTAAAAGGATACTACAGTTAATATATTCTCATAAAAAAATTGGATACGTTATTAAATACATTGCAATTCCATATGGGAACGAAAATGGTAAGACTGCATAGAATGATGCTCCCATTGTGAACAGTTTACTTCATTTCTTCATGTTCATCCACATCCGCTGAAATCTACAGTAATCAAAGAATTATTAGAGTTTATGTTCAATCTCGATGTAGGAGTAGATCGTCACCGTTATTCTAAGCGGTGACTATGATATCCAAGTTATAATTAACATGTTAAATTCCTTTATAAACTAGTTTCTGGATGATATTTTAGCAGTCCAATATTATAGATACAAAAAATTGCTTATTTAATATAATAATAGAATCTCTCATTAGGTATAGTACTACTAACGTCTTCATCCGGAAGTGATTGGGGTTTTATTAAGGTAGGATATGATGATGAAGCTTGCTGACTAAAAACTGCTTCTGTCGAAGTGGCTCCAACACGACCAAAGGGATTAAAATCTGTAGTATCGTGATGTTCCATTGTTGTCTCTCCATTATCCCTTGTATTAATGTAAGATAACTGCTGCGTTAGACCCAATAAACCTGAATTTTCGACGCTAATGATGACCCAAATGATGTCTGAATTTTTATCCAAATCAAACGAGAATGTTTAGTTTAGAAGGTGATATATCGCAATGAGCTGCCACTTAAAAAAAGCATAAAATATACATGTATTTACCTCCAAAAAAGAGACCTTCTTGTGTTGCCATTCTCCAACGACCCTGAAATGTTCCTGGTTGATTGGGTGAAATCATAACTACGCTAACATCTCCTATCTCTTGTGCATCATGTGACTGTACACGAACTTCATGGGAAGGTCCTAACTGATCACCTCCAATAAACCTTAGTCTAACCGAATCTGGCCACCTTTTCTGACCTACAATATTAAATAAAATGATAATAAAACAAAATTAATCTTAAGCTGCATCCATATTCATTATAATTATTAGCATCGAGGAGTTATTATTTAATAAGCAATCGTAATTTATATCGTTTATTCCCTTATATAATTTATTATTGAAATAGCGATGCTACGAGTGGCAAGAACTTGAGCTAGTGTGGACTTTGCTCAGTAATTGAAAATAGAGAATGACAACAATCCTTAACGAGAGTATGGATATGACTTAGGAATACCAGATTAAAACAATAAGTACTAGTAAAATGCTGTACTATCTATTTGCGTAATGCCCTACTGTCTCTTCTAAATTAAAAGTAGATGGTAGCTATTATATCTTAAGTAAAAATAGTTTGAACCTGAATTTTGAATCCGCCACGTCTTAACAAATTGAGTGTTTGGTTGAACAGATTCCCCTTCACCAATAGTTACGTCTTGAATAAACGTCATTGATGGCAAATACTCAGTTGGAGCATTATAATCAAAATAAGATCCTAAAGCCAACTATAGTTGTACGTGGGATAAAGAAAAGAGTTGGAATCTACAGAACGTACTTCCTAACAAGCAATTTACGTCGTTACAGCATACCAATTCCAACATTAGGTACGGTATAGTGATAATAACATTAAAACTGAAATAGCAGCAAGTAGTACTAAAAAATGCAGTCATAACAGCAGTCTAAGCATACAATACTGCAGGGCTAGGAAATGTTTTACAATAATCCGGAAATGAACCGTGCAACTTAAGTCTTGTCGATTCATTTTTTGAAAGATAGATTTTTTTCTCTTGTTATTATATTGCGTAAGAGTCAATCGTGTCAATTTCAATGTCTATAGCCGAATCGATTAAAGAATTACCTGTAAATTCCTAAAAAAAGAAAGATCAAACGTACAGTATTAGATGATATAGATTAGCATATCGAGCCAATGGAAATAAACTAAGCTCGAAATCGAACTTTTTAAAATGATGACTCTTGATGACATATCAATTTTGCATAGTAACCAAAAGAAAAGAAACTATACGGTATGTTGATCATCATTTTAGGATAGAACTGATCAAAATGATGACTATGGGCATATAATATACGATCGGATTGGATTCTATCATTATTAAAACTGTGATCAACAACTATAGTATCTTTCTAAATCATTGGATTGCATATAGAATCAAGACACAACCTTTGTGCATGCTAATTGTACAATAGTCCATAGTACTACTGTTATAACTTCTTACGTACAGCGCGTGCTAAGCCGATCGGATCGGCGATTACGATTACTCTGCTTCTATGCCTTACCAGTTATTCATATCCAAGAAGAATTCACATCCAGAAGGACTCAACTGGTAGTTTAAGTATTCTTGCAATTGCTTGATGAGTATATCATGATCTGTAGTGCCTAACACACTAAATTTCTGCATTAGATCGTCTGCCATTTTCCCAGTAATCCTCCAGCAGGCTCCAACCTCCTAAACCTTAACGTGATCGCCGTCCAGACTCGAGAGTGGTAAAGCCCACCGGCTACCGACAGACAGCAACTGTGACTGTCGAGTATTTGTACAATACACTGAACTAGTAACATACCGTAGGGTTGTGTAGGGTATAGTACTCTGTCAGTAATAGATTCCGACTACCGCGTTAACTCACCTACGCTACTGGCTTGAGATTGCTTCCAAACCTTGAGTCAGCAGCAGCTTCTCATATTGCGCGTACTAGATTCTATTTCCATATTTCCATTACAGCTGTACAATGTACATGCATTCCATCCTGGAATTAATTAGTTTGCAGCCATGGCCTAGGTTTCATGAGCAATAGTTTACCAATAGGCAACTAAATGATCAATTTCACTCTTATTTACCGGCTCATAATAGCAATCTAATAATAGAGGTGAGTGCCTACTGCCTAGTACTGTACAGTTTGATATCGTACGCAAATGAGCGGTGCTTACTGGAATTAATAAAATTTTAAAGAGAAACAAGATATAAAAATTAGACCGTATAGTACTGTGGTTCTTTTTAGATTTTGAACAAGTCCTGCTTTTATCAACCTACAGCTTTACAATACTTTACTTAGTACCTATTGCTGACATCATCTCAAGATCGCTAGTATTCATTCTTCATAAGGATGTTATTTGTACACAATTTCCTATTATATACAGTAGGTGGGTATGTAAATGCCTTTTCAAATCTAAATATACAGTACAGTACCGTAATTGTAATAAAGAATTGCATATGACTCATACTGTAATCTAATACCTTGGCAATGCATGCTACGACCCATTCCTTATATATGCATATATGTTAAGTAGAAGTTGAGTAAGTTAAATCACCTTACGTCAACACATTACAAGATTTCAACCTTATTAGAATCTCTCAATTTTTTATAATATTTCATATGGATCGAGTAAATCGCTATTCCACTTGAACATTTCAAGAACTTAAAATTTTTATTCAACTAATAAGATCGTTATGCAAGTTGCCTAATATTATCTTAAAAACTAGGGATATACATCGGTATTATGATCCTTAATTATCCACATCTACCCTGCAATCTTACAAGGTCGACATAAATAAGGTCCAATCTTTACCTTGAATGACCTAAACAATCATCTCATTGCAGTACCTTCTGCTTCTGTGTAACATTAAGTTTAAATTAAAGACTCAACTACTATTTTAACTGAAAGATCGTAATACAACGCTTTTCATAATTAAAGGGCAATCATATAAAATCCATCATAAAATATTAAGAACCACATTATGTGTCAGGAAACACATATTTATAGCATTTAGCGAGGTCTCGTAACAGTGGTTAAATACTACCCATATATCAGAAATTCGAAACTTTCTGCTAATATTTTCGGTTAATAATCATCTACAGGCGGGTATGGAACAGGTGTATTCATAAGTCATCCAAATTGTACGATTGTTACAAGTGCTTGTCTTAATGATCGGATCTAGAATCCTTTGACACACTTCGACTGCGGCGTTCCCTTATAATTATAATACAAACAGTATTATAATAATCAATATCGCAGAAACTGTACGTTACAATTGATAAGACCATAACGATAAAAAATTTTTAAATACAATAATTAATCCAGTACCGTGATGCTGAACGCGAGCGAGAAGGTGGGCTTCGAGATCGCGACCTAAATAAATTGATAAAGTAAGGTATTACTCAAAGAAACTTTCGAACGCGCATGATCCAGACCTTAGATCATTATAGCTGGTCAGTTAATCTATAAACTGCATTGATCGATCGATCCTACCTTGAATATCGCTTCGGCGAAGGCGATCTAGATCTAAACGGAAGGAGATTAGCTAAGGATATTGCATTAATAATTGAAAAATGAAGGAAAGACTGAATTATCTGCAAGTATTACCTAGACTTTGATTTCGAGCTAGATCTTGATCTGATAAATATAAAGCACATAATATCAAATACAAAAATTTATTACGGTTAATCTATTGCAGGATAACAGCTCAAAATAGGAATGAGAAGAATTGTGCTGTAGCTTATTATTACGTTATGTTGCAGGAATTCAGAAAAAATTTCGTACATTACCTGGATTTAGATCGAGATCCAGAATTTTTCTTAGCAGATCCTCTCTCACTTCTTGATCTAAATGAGTTAACATAGTAGTGATATCAAAACGTACATCACAAAATCAGTTCGAATTTGCATTGCTAGAAAACATGCAACTAACCTCTCTCTTCTGTCACTTTCTTTCCTTCTACTATCCCTATCAGAACTAGAGCGAGATCTCGATCGGGAATGTCTCCTACATTAAAAATTATGGAAATGATTACCAAACGTAATAGAAAATATATTATAATGAAAACAGGACTACCTTCGGCGTTGTGGCGTCAAAGATCTAGAGATTGAAAAGCAATCAAATTAATCTTTAGTCAGAGAAAGGGAAATGACACTCCGTTTTATTTTACGCATTCTTTAAGTTATCAATACTGTAATGAGATCAATTCAAGGTGATCATACCTGTCCCTTCTGGAACTATTCTTTTTCCTAGAGTCATAACGGTCAGAACTTCCAGATCTAGATCTAGAATATGATCTTCTACGATCTCTAGAGCGAGATCGGGTACGAGATCTTCTCCTATAAATATGCATATTTATAATATCATGCATTACGTTAGATAGCCATTTACCATGACACGATATCAAAAATAGTATCAGGCATTACCTTGCAAAAGGTGAAGGAGACCTAATAAAGAGATAAAAATTTAAAATTTAAAATATTATTATAAAATTTAAAAGATAACATACTTATCAATCGTAAGCTATAGTAAAGACTGTAACGAAATTATCAAGAATTTAAATTTTATTAACGCGATATTGGTATCAACCAACACGTACCGACGCCGATATGAACCTAACAAAGAGTAATAAAAAACATGTCAAAGCTAATTAAAACTTTAGAAGATCATTCTTCAAATTGTACTGGCTGCAGTAAAGGATAGCTATACTAGTTTTAAAATAAGATTACTTACGAGGTGATCGCCTATCAGATGAATAATCCTGTCAATACGCATAATAAGAACCCGTGTTATGAAGTAATAGCATGACAGAATTAAATATATGAAAGTATTTACAGCAATTGCTCTATATTAGCAAAAGTACAGTATGCGTATGTGTATCTAAAAGAAAGCAACTTACTTCTCTACTCCTTGTCCATTCGACTACTATTCGAGACCCACCAACATCTCTCCCATGTTCATAGTGCATCGCATCCTATATAAAAATCCCAAATTCTTATTAAGAAAGCAATTTCTCTGCAGTGTATAAGTGATATCATATAAGAATCAGGGATGCAATAAAGACAGGATAAAGAATATTAGACAACATCATCAATGCTTTTTCAGCGTTTACCATTTCGTCACCAGAGATTCACGAAGACTATATCAATATATACTTTAAGTAAATTAAGTCGCTATCTTCAATAAATGATTCCGACTGAGGTAATTATATAGTAAATCTTAGAAAAATTTGAGAGTCGCGGTAGACTAATCGACATCTATTTTTAATTGAGAATATATTGACACGGATAAATCAAATACAGTATACGAATACAATGAAAGCAGTAAATGATATTCAAAGCATCTGCCAAAAAACATGCACAATGTTACTAAAAATACCGCACGGTTCGGATATTGCACCAGTAATCTGTAAAATGCATGAATAAAGCTAACTTGTCAGTGGATTTATAAGTTGTAGTTAAGGAGAAGGCTGGTATTAGGCAATGTAGGAGGCATAAAGGCAACGGCATAGGAAGGACTGTCTTGGCAATGATAACGACAGAGAAAGGCTAATCTTAATTCAAGACATTTATGGCAAAGAATAGCACCGCAATCTCAGTATCTATGTTACTATGTCAAGAATATTTACATTACAGCATCGTTTACTAGTAATCACTTTAAAACACTAACATCAATACAGAAAGTTATCATGAGATGACAATCTACTAGCACTTTGTCAAATGCTGATATTACAGTAATTTCTTGTACTGCAGCTGTTTGATCTCGCAAATCTAGCTGTACACGTATGTTGCCAAACAATATTTTATTTATGCCATAGATATGTATGTAGTACTTTTACTGAAAGCCAACGATGTCAGACTGATAAATCAAATATATTACTAGTTAGTAATTGGTAAGCAACTAATAATCAATCTACAAAATATTTCAGACAAGAGAAAGTCCGAACTTGCTGAGAAAAAGTACAAGACTGCACGATCATATCCTACCATTGCTTTATATGGCAACTATAATTCTGTATTACCGAGTCAAAATTATATAATACGATGTTAAGCTTATTTTAGCGAAAGCAATTAAAGACTCTGAAGTATTAAGGCAAAGCTAGCGAGCCGTGGTTAAGTTAGAAAGTAACTCTGTTTGGTGTATGCGATAAGATCTGTTAAGCATATGAAGATCTTCATTTCTGTAATATTGTCTGAAATCGCTGTACTCTGTAATATAATTGGTAAGTTTTAGCATTTTATGTAAAAAATACAATTAATATTAGTACTAAAACAAGCAAGTATTACAATTTGTATAGTAGTTGATTGTTGATATTTACTGTACTAATTCATAAGCAGTATTTTACTGTTAACTTTTATATAGTCTAATCAGCATTAGCTTCATCAATGACTTCACCTGCTACAATAGTTGGCCGTAAAAGTAGTGATGGTAGCTGTATAATTACTCGTATAATAGAATCATCATACCTATTCTTATTGACATTACCATAGTATTTTATCTTTGTTCTGACTCAATTTATCATCCAATTTCATTTTAAGCACTGCGAAATGTATGAAAGTGCTATACAATATATTATCATACTTGAGATTAGATGAATACGAATTGAAATCATGGAACAGTCCCATTTGTACTACCGTTTACGCGTAAACTAGCGTAAACGTAAATACAAGCTGTCTAATGCCAGCGAAGAATTCTCGGTAAAATAGTTAAAAGCTATACCATCTAACTAAGCCATCTATTGTAACTCTATTAACGAAATTACGCTATAAAAAGAAGCTTACTAATTTAACACAAGTAGAGCATTCTATGCTACAATTTCTAACATTTCTTATAATGCCCGTATTTAGCAGAAAATAAATAAGCCACCAATTATTGCCACCTTGAGCATATATAGCTATACCATGATATTGCATTTAAATTGCTATTCGCTCTAAAACAATTTTACTTGGTTAATGTGATCTCATAGCATTAATGTTGGCAATTGCGTTAGATACAATCACGTAACATTTTACTTCCCCTAGTGTGCAGGGTCTTATTTACCTCAGCATCGCGCGGATCTTCATATTCGACAAAGCCATATGCTATTAAAGAGATAGGAAATAAATTTAGAAACTATAGAGTACTTTACAATATGCTGCATAGTAAAGTACAGTAGTAAAGCCGTAATATAGCGGTTACATCAACACGCGCATAGAAATTGTATTTTGATTTACTATTGGCTTATGTAATACAGACAGCATTGCAGATAATAACTGACTAGTTAAGCTAGAATAGTATGTATTTGATAGTAAGGTACTCAATGACAACGACTCGATATGGACGCGTATAACAGTAACTTCTTAATCAGTTTACAGCCACACACTTACGATGGTGTCAGTCAATACATATAATAATTATTACTGCTCAATGTACATTGGATATAGTAGATTTAATTGGCTTACGTTCCTACCTAGCCCAGGTCCTTTATCACAATCCATGAGTTAAAAAATGGTTGATAGAAGGAATAGTTCGATTAACATATAAATAGGGTAAAATGATATTAAGTTAATTATTAGCCAACGATATTACCCTTTCGCGTCTACACAGGCTTGTCGTTATCGATCTGATTAATTAGTTAGTGTAGGTCGGCAACGGCAAGAATGAAAGTTTGTATAAATAGTGAAATTCTAAAAGATTATTATCCTTTAATTTGTTAGATTAGCCATAAAATAAAAATTTTCAATAAGAATAGACATAAAGAACTCAAAAAGACAAGCAAAAGTGGCATCCAACTGTACTGTATTATTTACTTATCAGATATCATCTCGTGGGTACATTTGTAATGATAAATGTCAATCTCAATTGCTCCATTGAATTTAGTGAAATTTCAGTATTTTATGGACATTCGTATTATCGTAAAACGACCAAGAAATGTTTAAAGATGCTAAATCACTTCAGAGTATACACCATAAGTAATGTTTTGAGTAACTACAGTGACGATGACTTGTACAGTTGGCATAAATAAATCATCATTTCAAGCTTCCAATATCTACTCTAGTGTACAATAATACAAGTTGTGCTGAAGTTCGAGATAATCTCCTATAAATATTTCTTGCAAAGTGAAAGTCTACCATAGGCATGGATAGCACTCTAGTTAATTAATGATAGCTGGCTCATGGTTGGTTAAAAGTTAGTAATAACTACAACCTGCCTCATGGCATAAAAATTGACTAGTGATTGGTGTTTGGCATTGTCTTTTTCCTTTCGTAGTCCTTGATTTGAGTACAGTATACAGTACTGTATCCAATGTCGGAAATATGTCAAGCTAATTTTATATCGGATTACTACTATTTCAACCTTATTATTTTGAGTGAGTGTACTGTATGCAAATAAAAAAGTCACAAATGAACTACTACAGCAACCTAGTATTCGTATTGATTAGAGTAGATGACTCAGCTGAGGTGGTTGATCACCGCCGTATCAAAGAAAGAAAGAATACCTAATGTACAGTCTATGAAAAGGAGAATTTTCTTTTAGCGTTCCCTTACGAAGCGCAGTTAAAACTTTCATTCTCTGTCATTTTAGCTATAAATTATTAGCTTGTAATGGATAATAAAACGTTGGAAATATTTGTAGAACCGTTCATCTGTCATCCATTTTCAAAATAAATGACCAAAACGAACGAAGAATTGGTTGTTCACTGAGCACTACAGTGAGTAGTCACAGAAAAAATCAATTGCATTTCCGTCAATCAGTACTTTACTTGGAACAAAATTTACCGCTTTTGACATCGCATCGGGTCATTCTGCCATATCGGTAAAAGATATCTTCCAAATCTCGCGATGACGTTGATCGAGGAAGTCGGCCTACAAAAAGTTGCCTTCGACGGGGCATAATTCAAATTTTTCACGGCTCGAGACGAAGGAAGATGGCTGGCAATGCTGGCCAAGATGCGGTAATGGCCTGAGGTTCACACATCCTAGTGACCGTACCCTAACCAGTGACAGCGAACACTACAGTCTGTATGAAGGGTCAGCCACGCCATGCGCCTGAGCTCTGGCTCTTTCTTTCCTTTTACTGATCCCTCTGGTCCTGGTGTCCTGTCCCGTCCTGTCCTGACAAACTCTACAGTATAACCAGTAGAAGCGCCTGGTCAATGGCCATGCCTCTATCCACTAGACCGTGCAGACATGAAAGATCACTTTCGATAGTTTTACTAATAATGCATAGAGTACTATACACTGTACGCTGGAGTACTGTACACTGTAATTTACAGTACTACATACTGTATCCACACCAGACCAAAAAGGCGGGAATATACAAATAGACGACAGACGAGATTTCACTGGACGTCCAACATCCAGTGGAAGAGCATCCATTAAAGAAAAATTGATCAACCTAATCCTATCGAGAGTAAGAAAAAATGTGCAAAAAAATAACATTTGACTTGTTTTGTACTCAGGTAGTCTTTATCAGAGGCCAGAATATGATTTAGTGGACTGTCATTTAATGCTCAAATGATGCTAGAATAGTGCTTATGCTGTTACCAGAACATCGACTTGAATTGGTTGATCCAAGCAAGTCGATTTGAAATAGTTACCCTTGACGCAGAGAATGCCAAATAGATACAAGAATAACTACAGGAATAATTTAATAATACAGTTCATACAGTACAAATCGACAGATTAGAGAACAAATGTCCATTTTACTATTGACTAGTTTAATCTTGATAGCAATTTAATAAAATTTCAAATAACGTATGCATAGAAATGTCACTGTCACGGTTGTACAGGCTAGATAAGTAAAGTAGGAATGAAATGACTGATTGTATATATAGTTCTGCTTAACCTGCAGTATACGTCCAGTATATCAGCAGTGATTTTAAAGACGATCCAAGCACGACCTATAATATGTCTCATTATTATATCTAGATTAGTTGGAAGATTGGTTGGCTATTCAGCTTAGAAAGCCATGGAGGATAAGGATGGCCGTTATGCCTATTTATTACAACCCATTCGTGATCTTGCTAAAAATTGGGAAGTCGATGTTGCCAAACAATTGGAAGAGTACTTAGATGAGGTGATTATCAATCAATGATCAATTATGACCGTGACTTTACATTCCTTATTATGTTATTACCTTTGCTGATAAACGTAGCCATCCGTTGTTGGTTAAAATGACAAGTACTGTTATATTATTTAGTCTAGTTGACTTTAATGATGGAAAGTGCTATTCGATAGGATTGTCGTACAGGATTCAAACTTTTCTAATTTCAATTATTCCATATCATGCTATAGCTTGAACAAATTACCTTCACTTTTGATGGAGGCACAACATTTTTAAATTTTGCCGAAGCTGCGCTATTAATTCAAGGTTCAGCGAGCGTATACAGTAGGAAGGTACGTAGCCAAGCAAATGAAATATTGCAATAAAATTTTCTCATTGGAAGTATTGTGTACAGAATGCTAATTTAATGTTAACTTGTACAGTATGTATGTATGATTATTTCATGATTATATTTCGCTATAATAACATGACTACTTTTGTGATCATTTCTAATATTCGTTGTATTTCAAAATTGCTTACTTTAACTTAGACATGATATCAACTCTGTAGTACTCTGCATTATAAGATGTAAAATTATTCTAAATATTCAGTCATGTAAGAGATGACTATGTATTCTTACTTTCCAGATCGAATACTTGTACACTTTAGTCTATCAAACGCTTGATTTAATAGCTGAAAAACAGTAAGTAATAAGTATAGTCGTGTGTATGTATAATGCAATTATAATTCTTAAACTCCACATAGTTAACAAATGAATCATTTCCCTAACGATACAGTAACTCTAACACCATTTGCACCTATTATTATTACCAATGTAGACGTCAGAAACAACCAGCATCAGTTGATGATGAAGGAAAAGATGTGGATGTTACATTTCATAAGCTTAATCAAGAAGAGCAGGTATAATAATAATTATACGTTAAAACTTTTTAATCATGAAAATTATTTATATTACAGTACTGTATACGTATATACGTATGTACGTATACTTGTCTAAATTTCATTCTTATCTTTTCAAAACTCGATCATCATTATATTTTGAAGATAACGTCGTCAAGTTTTGCTTAATCAATGCATCAATATCTTATTAAATTAATTAGTATCATTGTAGTTGAAATAATCTTGGGTCAATGTCTCTCTTTTAGTTCATTTCATTAGATGATATCAAAGAGGCTAACAACATTGATCTGATAGAAGAAGATTTCGAAAATCGGACTTCATCATATATTTGTCTTCGAACACCTGTATCATTACTACCGACGGATAATCATAAAAGACAAAGTGATGTTCAATTACTAAGGTATCAACTACCTACGTATAAGTGAAAGAATTTAAAATATTTATTTTTAAAATTATCACTTTCTGTAGGTGCTTTTTATATCCTTAACTGTAAATCACATTTGTATGATACATACCTAGGAAATATTAACTTATTTCCTTTCAATTTTCTATATCTGAATGAAATATTGTAAACAGTGGTAGAGGAGAAGTACTGGGAAATCGTGGAGATTTTAGAGTCAATACATCTGTGATTCATCATTCTGGAGCTTTACTTATTGATACTAGCTTCCAGCCACGTGCCAACAGGAACGCCTTCACCTTAGCAAATGATGGTGGTCACAATAATATCATGCCATTTACCACCCACAATAGTAATTATATTGAATTCTACATTTTTTCATTACATAACTTACTTAGTAACAGATTTATGCAAGATGTTCTTCAAGTATAAATTAATGTATATATATGGTTATATATGAGTAAATCCATTACGTAAGATTTTAATATTTTGCGTTAGATGAGAGCTTCATATCTGGTGAGAATGAAGATATACCCGAAAATGATGGTATTTATTAGTATTAATGAATGATGGCATGTACTGCGTTAGTTAAAACTTTTTTATTTAATTAAACTTATCGTGTATCTGTTGTTTAAAATAAGGTTTCAATTCCGATGACAATACTTTTAACGGAGGAATTAACGATACACTCAGGGACGATCTACACCCGGCAATAGAAGTTCGTAGATGATTTAATATAAGCTGAATATAATTTTGGTTACGTTTTAAACTTTATTGCTTTTGATGTAAACTTAATCGGATAAACTTTACTGTTCATTTATAACAGCAAGAACCTATCGTTGAAGATAGTGCATGGCAAGTTCTCGATCCGCATGACAAAGATGCCATTCCAGAAAGAGCATTCAAAGCCAGTAAGCTAGCACATTTAAATATCAAATACGTGAAATCACTATACTGATATACCGCTTTCCATAACAATTAATCTATTACTACTTATGATACAGGCCGAAATTGGCGCATACCTAAAAATATTGCTATAGATACCCAGGCCATTCGTAAGCGAAAGCGTGGACAAATTAGTATTACAAGCAATCAACCTGGCATATCCATTATAGAGTTCTGTAGCAGGGCTGGTAAGCTACTGTATTTAGATCAACCATTTTTTTATACTTGCAATGTATCTATTAGTAGGATGAGGACAAAACTTGATATTGCTGCTTATTTGGTGGTTATTTTAGCTTGTACTAGGCAAAACCAAAAACTACTGAAGCATGCGATGAATGTTATATGTGAAGGTAATTTTACTCGTACTGTATCTGCAATAAATTGGATCTACTATCACAGCATTAAACTAAAATTATTCCATACATGTTATAGTTAACTAGACACATACTAAACATATATCGTGTATGTTGTTAGATTTGGAATATATAAGTTACGAGTTTGCAGAAAATCAGCATATCTTGAGTAGAGAAATTAACAAATTATTCGTAAGTTTACACTAATACGTACAAATATATCTCACATCAATAATTTGGTACCTTTCTTGTAATCTGTATGCCTTATGACATCAGTTTTGTCTGTACATCTTTTAAATTCACATTAGAAATTTATGACCTCAAACGGGCAAGATAGCGATGATCATGATAAACATGATGATCAGGAGAATAATATTGACGGTAATGAAGTATTGTATACGACGTATCATTATCTAGGAAATAACTAAGTGTACTAGGTTGGCTAACATTTTATCTAAATCTCTACTATTTCACGATTCTACCTATAGGTGGTTATGATGATGATTATAGCGATCAGGATGATTTCGGAATAGAAAATAATTACAACCCTGATCAAGAAATAGTTAATAATGAACATAACATGAGCATTGATCCAATTGGTATTATAAAAAATTTGAAATTATTTGTGTGCATGATATATACTGTAGTAGCATATAGTTATTAAGAATGAACTAATTCCCATAGCAATAGAAGAGCAGAACCTTGAAAATCAAATACCGCAAACTTACGAAGAGCTTGTAAAGGAGCACTTGGTATTGTAACTTTTATGATTATTTTAGAGAATGGGTTGCTATTCATTGTCTAAACTGATAGAGTATAAGATTGAAAAGCTACATATTTGTTATTTTAGAACGTATATGCCAAGGTAACACGCCAGTATATAGAGGATTCTGCGTTAAGATCTCGCGTTAACGAATGGCAAGACAGAATTAAGCCTGCTCTTGAAAATGAAGAAAAACATCCTCCATTTGATATCCATACGTATGGTCAATCGGTGTTGGACTCTCTAAAAGAGAGTAATAATAAAACATACTTATAGTTTAATTAATTTTTCATATCGAATACTATTATACTCTACTAAAATTAAAGTAGCCTTAATCGTTTTTTAACACTTTCTTATTTCATTCAGAAAACGACGATGCAGTGTCCTTCGAAGACGTTGTTAGCCAAAAGGTACTGACGAGAAATACTTACGTAGCATTATATGAATATTATAGCTTTTATTTTAGACAGGTAACACAATAATTTACGTTACAAATTAATACAGGAACCATATGAGATCTGTAGGTTATTTGCTGCCACTTTACAGCTGGTAAGTGGTTAATAAAAACTCTGACATAATATTTTAGCTTCTATAGATACGATGCAAAAGGCTTGTTTAATAAGTTTGTCGGTTGTCAAGTTTTAAATTTAGACATAAAGTATGCAGATTATTCTCCATGATACCATAATTATTTTCATAAACGTTTATGCCATACTAATTTATATTAGGCTAATAATGGGAATATAGAAATAAGTCATGGTGGTAAAAACGAAAAAGCACCAGTTAATACAATGACCGTTAAGATGCTTTCCACCCGTTTGCCCCATGAGGCACTCATGCATTACAAGGCGCCTTCTTTGGATGATACAGCACAAAGTCGTTTAAACTAAAAATGAACTATAATTTCTTTACTTTCATTTTAAATTTTGTACGTATTCAATTTTGACAAGTATTATATTGTTAATAGTAATGTAAACAGATTTCGAGTTATAGAATTCCATTCAGCATGTTGACTGTGATAGCAGCTACAAATATTGCAATGAAAATAGGAATAACAGGACCCTGCCTTAATATTTTACGAATTTGCTCTAGAAAGCGGATCATCCAGTTCTTTTTTATGTTACGTTTAGGATGCTGTATAAAAATTGAGAAATAACATATAAATATTTTGAGCTGTCTGATTCAAAAGCCGTAAAAACAACAAAATAAATGACTTCATTGTAACTTACCAAATTCATTCTGTATCGATACATAGTTGCTCGTATATCTTGATCGTCTATGCTAACTCTTGTAGAAAAATCCCGTTTTATTTCCCTTCTCCACCACGATTGTGAGGTATTGAAAAGACTAAATCAGAGGAAAACAAAATCAACCGATGGAACAAGCGGATTTCAAGATGAAATTATTAAAGTAAAACTAACCCAGCATAGCCTCTGGCGAAGTTATATCTAGTGTAATGATAATGATATAGCTTAGAGCGTATATATTTTGGGGGTTTGTCAGGGAAGGGGTTATACTGAAGAAGTTCAACAACTTCTTTTTGATTAGTTAAGAGACGATGTAAGAAACTTTTAAACCATGGATTTTGATCGTAGGAGCCAAGAGCCAAAAACCACATTTGCCAATCAAGACGTGGTTGATGAGGAGTTATTGCTGGCGGCGATCTTCTAACGTTACCGGGCTTGTAATAAAATTCGTACTTTTTCCAGCCTGAATTTAAGTTATCACTGCCTTCAATGACGACTTCTGGACGACCGCCAACACCAGTCATACTGCATAAATCAACATAAGAAAATGCTCCGTATATGGTAATTATCAAAACGCAAGAAACTTGTAGTAACCTTATTACTGTACTATCGATCAAAATGATATACCTTCGAAATAATCCGTAAGGATTGCTTATTTCGAGACTTTTCGAGTCATCATACCACTTTTTAATAACAGGTGATAGTGACTTTTGTAATTTAGGATCAAGAACACAGTGAGTATTCAAGCTAATACAGAAAAGGACGATAGCTGCAATGATATATACGCTGCTCTTTAAGGTAGTAAAGAATTTTTGTCCAACATTATTAGGAGCAATAATTGAATTTTTAATCGTTGTTAAGATTTCGGCAAGTAAACTAATCGAACCTATCCAGACAGTAATAGGCATGGCAGATACAAGTGCAGAATTGAAACTGGCTTTGGTAAATGCTGCATGAATGAACGATAAATAGGAGTATAGTCAGGTAATAATAATATTAAACTAAGGTTAAGTAAAAGCGTCGTATCGTTATATTACAAATTACCTATTTTACAAGTTATCGGTTGATTTCCTTCCATAAAACGCACTGTAAACAATCGCTGTACCCAATAACATAACATTAGCATAGCCCAGGCTGTTAGAAGCCATTTAATCCATCCTATAAATCTTTGAACACCAGTTGGTAATGCGCCTGTTCCCTCTTCTAGAAGAATAGATGATATGCGTATAGTAAAAATTATATCTGTGTAATAATCATATACATGTGATCTAGCAACACAATCATATACTACTAACTGTCGGTTGGTTCTTTATCAACTGAAAACCACTTCGCTAAGTAGTTTTCGTCCAAAAGTGAAATACATAATCCAATTGTTAATAAGTTAAAGAAGTTATAGTTTCCAGTAAGAATGATTAATATCTGTAAAAGTAACTGATAAATGAAAAATACAAATATTAGCCAAGGCAATACAAATCAATGCAAATACTTTAGATACGGTAGACTTGCAGTGCTTGCAGTGCAGAAAACTTTAATTATGCTTTACTATGACAATTGAATAATGTCGTATAAACCTGGCCATAAAATGAAATTAACCGCAAGCTCCGGATAGGCGAGAAGAATAGGAAAGGTAAGGCAATTTCGATGACATAGCTGCAAGTTAAAAAGAAAAGTTAAGCTTCAGGCAATAAAATTTGTCAAGTCTTTGCTTATATAAATTTATCATCACCACAGATAACTATAATAAACACTTACGTCATTACAACGCTAAATTTTTGAAACCATACAGGAAGTTGATGGGCATACCATGCTAGTGGTGTTGGAATACACTGAATGAAATAATGAATATAATTTAAGATTTATTTTTTTCTATCGAGAATATAGTAATGAGAGTAGTCTTAACAAATAATGGCCTATTAAACGTTATCTAGCTTTTCATAGCGCTAATGTCGTGAAATTTTCGAAACTCTTTTTGAACTTATAGTACAGTAGTACGAATAATAATAAATGAATGACCTGGCTCTCGTAATGGATAGTTAATGCAGTTAATTTCCACCAAGTTGGACATTCACTTGTTAACTTAACTACGCCGGACGCAAACATGAGCCTGAAGAGAAGCCATTTAATCAGCCACATGGTTAAATTGTCATGTGCTTGAGGTTCTATCCTATCAGTTGAAAAAATGTCAAGAGCAATATTGACATTACTGCAATAATTTTTTAATATATCAGTTAAATCTTAGTATGATCGATCTACACAAAGTTCGTACTTTCTAGATCTGATTAGAGCAAAAGGGGCAACGAATATCGCCAAAAACCCAGTTTCCAAAAGTAAAATATCCCTATATATCCCATACAAATAGGTCGTATCATCGATTAGAACGAATAAATATCAGCACAGCAAGGAAACAGTTTGTTGTCGCTTTCCTTAATTATTACATTTTAAACGCTACTAGTAGTACGTCCGTCAATTTATAACAATTAATTATCTGTATTATTTTTAACGGTACATCAGTATAGTGGGCAAAAGGTATCATTTTCTGGATTAACATCGAACAAACCAATGTTTAGTAGATTGCTTACCATTGAAACCAAAGGAAGATAGTGCCAACCTAAAAGATGTAGTTTATTAATAGCAGCACAGTAAAAGAAAAAGTTTAGACGAGAAAACAGAAAATAAATTACTTGTTATCATCATTAGTCATTTATTTCCAGAGAGATAGCAGTACTTCTTTAAGTACCCTCTACTAGTTTAATATTAATAATATTAATGAACTCCAATAACCGTATTGTGCACACTGATTTTATTATTTACTTAACGTATAATAAGACCTGAACATTACTCAAATTATGAAGCATTGGATAGTTTCAACTTGGTACACGAAAATAATCAATTTGCGATTATGTAATAAGATACCTACAATGGTACGGTACCTTAAATATAGATAGGTAAAAAATCCACAAAGCAAGGAATGTTGCTGCATTTCTAACACGAGGTGTTATCATAGCAAACCAAGCTAGTAGCATACCAACAATTGATAGTAACTCTAGTGATTGTTCAGCGTCTAAGCCATAATCGCCCATAAACCATAATAATGTCGGTGTCGAAGAGAACTTTTTAGCTGGATCATCAACTAATGAATATAATATGATAGTACAAATTTGTTAATAAAATAAATAGTTAAATATCGTCCTGACATCATCCGTAGTCACTCAGACCGATATCGTGCAGACTGCAAAACCATATTTACTTTAATATATTAAATTAAGCATGAATATACTAGTAGTACTGCAGTCAATATTTTACTCAAAGTGTTTCCTTGTCAATTATAGTAACTGTTGTGACACTATGGTATCACAAATTTTGCAACAAATTGCTGATAAAATCTAATATCTGGACTCTATTGGTCATTTATAAAATTTTTGCCTTGATAGCTCTACCAAACTAGTAACTTTTACCATTATGATCATGAATTTAAAAGGCATTTCAATTGCATGTTCTTTTAGTTTACGAAAACGCTTAATTGATGATTAGTTTGATTTGTCGTATAGCGGCTATATTAGTCCTTACAAAATACGAGTATAATCATATACCAGAATAACCACAGCATCAAATCTACTTAGGCATGCAGGTTTACTATTAAATGAATGATATCATGACGGATTGTATGAAGTCATTACGCGTATATCGTCAATTATAATTATATAAATGTAAATTTTAGCCATTTAATCTACAATACAACAACCACAACATTTATTAAATAAAAGTATTTTTAAAATATATAGTTACTATCTTCAACTGTCTGTAATATTACTCTTATGTTATCTTTTTTTACATTTGCTTTAAGGAATTAGTGTAAAGTACTGGTAGAATACGTTCGTATACTAATGCTGTAGGGTACTTTCAATGTATTGTAGCTTTGTTATCAACATCGTCTATTTGCCTATTTTTTAATATCTTGGGAATGTGTCATATTAATTGAGCAATATTAAGCGGTAAAAATTGCACCATAAACACTAAGGATAAAGAATTTACTGTAATCATAACACTTAAAATTATGATTAGAAAAAAAAACAAGAGAAACTGCTGTTAAAAGGGTGTAATATCCTGTTTTTAAATGTCGCTAAAATACTACAACACGGATGGACTTTTCGTTACCGTTTTTCAGATCTAGTTGGTTATCAACAGGAATAATACCATTCTTGCCATACAGACCTACACATAATTTGAAAGAAAAGTTAGGACGTGATTGAATATTTAAAAGTCGCTCATTGTAAATTTATTTTTAAATATTGAAATAATGCTGGCAGTATTACCAACTACGGTATTGTGCTATAAAATTCGATTTTACCAAACAAAAGTTTTCTATCCTTATCTAATAAAGTAAAGTACTGTACATGTTTAGATTGTATTATTGTTTGACAATACTATCTTAGGCTGGACTAGATAAAATGAAATTTGTATTTTAGTAAAATTGTTGAATGACAAGCTTGCAAATCTGTGCAATATGATAACCATGCCCATGATGAGCTAACGGCTACTTTATCCTATCTCAATAGCGCTTTTCTTGATGAACATTGATCACGTTTCCCATCACACAGTATTGTTCGTTCATTATCGCTAGTCTCGTCTAGTCTAGTATAAAACGGCGTGCGCCACCACAGTATTTACTGAACAGTGATTCGAACATTATTTGAACGCAGTATAAAAGAAGAGCAGAAGAAGAAATGTACAATTCTGCTGAATGGCGACAGGAAGTAACTAGTTAAAAGTCTTCCAAATTATATTATATTATTCGCACGGCATCCACTACAACATGCCTGCATTGCAATGGTTTCTACATGTCAGCACATACGTATACGATACTATACAAGCGTATACTGTATTAGCGACTTATCATGACGATATTGTGCAAGGTATGTTGTAGGTTTGAATCGATCTATGCAATTGAATACTTATCAATGGCTCCACGCCATAATAAATTCAAAATTTCTCAAGTATAACCATAATAGTATCAACCAGGTTAAAAATAAGAATTGAAATCGCTATTTAAAACTAAATCGTACACTCTATTCTGACAAACTAAGACTGATCATTTCATTGATCGATCCACACTACGACCTGGATAACATTAGGCTCTAAAAAATATCGCAAGAAATCAATCTTTAAATTTATACCAGGTATCTGCAGATAGAAGGATGTGAAGGCGAATAAATAAATGGCAGCAATCCACCATAGGAATGATTCCCTTACTAGCATACCAACAGCCATGTTGGAATAAAGTGTTGCAGCTTGCTCAATCAACGCTCTCAAGATGAAAGATGAAAGGGGGGGTTCAAGAGGGGGGGGGGGGGGTTATTGTCTTCACCACAGTGTGCGGGTAGGTGCTAGTAGGGTAGACTACGGATTCAAAGGCCAAATTGAAAGGATTACACCAAAGGAGTAGAGAAGACCGTGGTGAAGTATAGGATAGTAAATAGTGTATGGTACTTTCGTTACAAGGACAATAATCGAATTTTATCCAATGGCTAGTATAGGCTGTATGACATGTTTGGGTAGGCTATCTTACAACTGTATGCGATTAAGGGAAACTACCAGTATAGATACCCAAACACCACCTACCATACTAGACAAAGCGCATTGATCAACCACCAACGTCGTCTTCCCGGTTGCCACGTGACATCGAGCAGATCTCTGCAGCGGCTAGTCCTCCTACTGCACTTATTGCTAAGCTGCAGCTCTCAGCTGATTAAATCAAAATGGTGCTGCAAAAGTTAGATTCTCGTATACGCACACTAATCGAAAATGGCGTAGGATTACGCCAAAGATCGATGTTTGTCATTGTTGGCGATCAAGGTAGAGATAAGGTAAGATAATTTTATAGCTATTGATTTCCACTACGCTAATTAATGTGTCGCAATGTGGGCAATGGATGCCGAACGCATGCCATTTCTCTAATTTTAATTACAGGTTGTCATCTTGCATCACATGCTAACGAAAGCAACTGTCAAATCTCGGCCTTCCGTACTATGGTGTTATAAGAAAGAGCTTGGCTTTAGCAGGTATTTCATATTCACTGTGTTAGGCTATCAATACTTCATACACTACTAAAAAAGTTTTAATAGTCTTGCAATACTTGGTCATCCTGATCAATATCGTCTTACTATTGCTTTCCTTCATCATGGATCAGCCATCGTAAAAAGAGAATGAGACAGTTGCAGAAAAAGCTTAAAAGCGGAAATGTTGCAATCAATAAAGATGATCCTTTCGAATTATTTATTGCAAGTACCAATATTCGCTACTGCTATTACTCAGAAACTTTCAAAATTTTGGGTAATACTTTTGGTATGCTTATATTACAGGTAATGCAAACTGCTATTTTGTATTCTAGCTTACTAATTGACAAGACTGCAACATATATACGAGTCCATAAAAAGATGTGTAGTAACACTTTCGGTATACTAGGATTACAGGCAATTTAGATGATATTGTGTACTCTATTCTACTACTTGATATAATTACATGATGTGATGTAGTTGTAATATTTGCTATATGCTAGGATAATAGGTGATTTAGCTAATATTGTGTAATCTATTCGACTATCTGACATGATTACAATATACGCGAAATGATGTACTGTAGTAATACTTTTTGTGCTAGGATTACAGGTAATCTAGCTGATATCTTTCTGTTCTTTATTCTACTACTTGCTATGAGTACAATATACGTGAAATGATGTAGTAATATTTCAATATGCTAGGATTACAGGTAATTCAGCTGATATTTTGTAGCTTATTTCTGCTACGTGACATGGCTACAATACACTGAGATACGGTAATAGTAATTGCGACTTGCTTATACCTGTATTACAGATAGATTAGCTATGTTTTTCATACAGTGCCTTATTTTACTACTTGATAAAACTGTAATACTCATGAAATGATGATGTAGAATTTGCAATAGTTACATATAGAAACTGCTTTCAACTATATACGTCAATATCCACATCGTTTATTGAATAACGAAGCTCACCTTTTCAATGGATTTCATGATAGGATTTTGAAGCATTAACTCCAAACATCCTCGCTAGAACTGTAGAAACTGTCGAAGGTGGCGGTTTAGTAATTTTTCTCCTAAAGTCCATGAATTCTCTTAAGAAATTGTTTACATTTACTATGGTACGTTCTTGGTCTACTTGACTGTAGAAACTATTGAATGGATAAGCAATCTTTCTTTACTTGCCAATAAACGGCTAGTTAATTGTTTTATAATTACGTCATTACATACTTGAGCCATAGAATTTCTCATTATATCGATAAAAATTAAATTCTATTCATTTACAATCGATTTAAACTTATCACTGACTATAAAACTATGGTAAACATTTATTCTCTCAACTAAAACTGCCCTGCAACGTCATTTCTACTAGGATGTTCATTCACGTTACAGAACTGAATCCCATCAACAAGTTATCTGCAGATTCAATGAAAGGTTCTAGCGCTACAATATATTATACTTCTTCATTAACTGCACATTTTCTCGCTGATATACGTACTTTTGAAACTTGTAGATTTATGCTATCGTTAGCGTCCTGTAAACAATGCTTAGTTATGGACGATCAATTCAATATTTTACCAATTTCATCAAGTTCTTCTAACATTACACCTATTGCAGCGTCTATGAAGGTAATTTGTACCACAAATTAGTATAAACTGTTTCCATCGCAGTTCTGCAAAAAGCGAATGTGTTAAAAGTGATTTACGTTATGTATATTCAGGACAGTGAAGACCCTAAAGAAGAAGAATTAAAAGTATTGAAAGACTCTTTAGCAGATACACAACCTGTTTGCAGCCTTTTAAATTTAACAAAGACTCTTGACCAAGTTAGTCACTCAATTTGTTGGAATTGAAGACTGACAATTATGTAGTATGTCGTACAGATCATTGTATTAACACCGTTAAATTTTTTATATTAGGCGAAAGCATTATTACGTTTCATTGAAGTGATATCAGAAAAGACATTAACATCGACAATAGCATTGACTGCTGCTCGAGGGCGAGGCAAATCAGCTGCTCTCGGATTAGTCATAGCCGGCGCAATCGCCTTCAGGCATGCTCGATTAATATTTCGCTATAAAAGAATGTTCATTGATAGACGTATATAGTGCATTTTGGTTAATTCTGTAAATAATGATTTATTACCGTTTAGCTACTCGAACATTTTTGTCACATCTCCAAGCCCAGAAAACTTACACACACTGTTTGAGTTTGTTTTTAAAGGATTTGACGCTCTAGGATATGAGGTAATCGAACTAAAGTTATCTCTAATCGTAGTGCAGGCATATAAACACTATACTAATGAATTAGAGAGTAATTTTCATTTTATCGCATGATTTACTCGTTAAAGGAACATCAAGACTATGAAATTATTCAATCTACCAACCCTGAGTATAATAAGGCTGTTATTCGTGTTAATGTTTTTATGGAGCACAGGCAAACAATTCAGGTCTGCTATATTCCTTTACTTATAGCTTGTAATATAAATTCATGTAATTTTTCAATCTCTAATTTCTTTCCTTCTCGCACCTATTGGATGGTAGTACTTTCACCCATCTGATGCTGGTAAACTAGGACAAGCAGAATTAGTCGTTATTGATGAAGCAGCTGCAATCCCCCTACCTCTAGTTCGTTCTATTCTGGGTCCTTACCTAGTTTTCATGGCTTCCACTATCAATGGGTATGCACTATTTTTACGGTATAAAATTAGCTATACGTATAATATCAAATCTATAACGTATTCTTTTTATTGATCACTTAGTTATGAGGGAACTGGAAGATCTCTTTCTCTTAAACTAATTGAACAATTAAGGCAACAACAGGCGACATCTGCAGCTTCGTCTGCTAGTAGCACTCAAACCATTAAAGGTAAAGCACCTTATTTTGGTTTGTACATCCGAATTAATTGAATGAAGTAATTTTTATTTTTCCTCCTTGTAATGTTAAGGTCGAATCTTACATGAAATCGAATTAAACGAATCAATTCGTTACAGTAATGGTGATGAAATAGAAAAATGGCTTTATAAATTGCTTTGCCTTGATATTTCCAACATTCAGAGATTTATCACTGCGTGTCCTTCACCTAATGACTGCGAATTATATCCTAACAATATTCAAGATAGTTACAATCATTAACCAAATTCAGATACAATCGAAATAGATCGTATTGCCTTAACAGTGTAAACATACTACGTTAACAGAGATACCCTATTCTCATGTCATAAAGCCTCTGAAGCATTTTTACAAAGATTAATGTCTATATATGTTGCATCGCACTACAAGGTAATAAAAAGTAGTTTCTTCCTGCTTATTAGGATTAGTATAGCTTAAATATTATTTTACTTCACCATTGATTGACAATGATTATCTTCTTCGTATTTATCAGAATACCCCTAATGACCTACAAATGCTTTCTGATGCACCAGCACATCATTTATTTTGTCTTCTTGGTCCATCGATTGAAAAGAGCAAGACTTTGCCTGATATTTTATGTGTTATTCAGGTCTGATTTACTAGTTATGAATGATTTGATGAAATAGATAATTGTGTCAAAATAATTATTCCCTGAAGATAATGATCATAAATATTTGATTAACAAAACAAGGTTTGCCTTGAAGGTGGGATATCAAAGCATTTAGTTATGAATAGTTTGTCGCAAGGTAAACGAGCATCTGGCGATATGATTCCATGGACAATATCCCAACAGTTTCAAGATTATAACTTTGGTTCCCTATCCGGTGCTCGAGTAATACGAATTGCTACTCATCCAGATTTGCAAGGCGTAAGTCACATTTTAATATATATTTACCGGTAAATAGCATTTCGTTGATTCTAATCTATGATGTGACATTTCTTAGCTGGGCTATGGTGCACGAGCTCTCCACTTATTGCAAGAATTTTATGAAGGTAGATTTTCCGACTTATTACAAGATGAAGAATTTAATGAAACTACGGCCACAGATCATCAATTTAAAAATGTCGATGTAAATATACAGCGATTTTGTTGAAATAGCAATGATACTACATTTTACAATATGATTTGCAAAAAGGAAATCGCCGCGGATAAATTTATGGTAACTTATTATTAATATCACGATTAGGATGATGGTGTGAGCTTGTTGGATGAAGTCATCAAACCAAGATCAGGTCTACCACCACTTTTAAGTAATTTAACTGAATGTAAAGCTCCAAAGTTAGATTACCTTGGTGTTTCATATGGTCTCACAAATCAATTATTAAGGTTTGTAGTACTATCTTACAGTACAGATAATTTCTTCAATTCATTAATCATGATATCTGTTGAAATAGATTTTGGACAAAATCTGGTTATGTACCGGTATATATTCGGCAAACACCGGTATGTAAAAATATGAAATTGAGGGATCTTAGCAAATTAGGTTATTACGTGAGTTGATGTGCAGTATACATTAATTACTAGAACGATCTTACTGGAGAACACAGTTGCATTATGCTGAAAGTATTATATCAAGATGTGGAAAATAATCCAAATATGAGATGGCTAAAAGCATACTGGGAAGGTAAGATTTAAAACATGTTTCAATAACTGTCCATGCTTCTAGAACTGGATTCTAATTATTGATATTGTATTATTTTTAAACTTAGATTTTAGGAAAAGATTCTTAACACTGCTGTCGTATCAGTTTCGAAACTTTTTACCTGGTTTAGGACTTAGTGTTTTATCGAAGAGAGAACAATTACAAAGTTCCTACAAAGGTATATACTGACAAAATGTTGATAGCTTATGTCTGTTTATAAAAATCAGAATGGCCCGAGACTAAATTCGCATATCTAATTTTCCCGATATAGCAATTACGCCGGCTGAGCTTTCATCGATTTTTATCAAATATGATTTGAAAAGGTTGGATATATATTCTCGTAAAATGGCTGATTATCACTTGGTAACCGATTTGCTGCCAAGTAGTAAGTATCACTTATTGTTTCGCACTTTTTGATGAACGTGAATGCTCTTGTACAAAAAAGTATGACGATTTATCTCAATATGATAATGTTTCTTTATCTCCACCCACAGTTGCCAAACTCTATTTCACAGATCGCTTTGAATTCAATTTATCTTCCGTTCAAGCGGTAGGCTTAATAGTATAGATTAATCACTTATAAAACAAATTTTTATAATTGGTACATCCAGCCGCTTTGTTGTTGCCTATCTAAAACTAATCTCAACACCTGCAGGCAATACTTTTAGGCCTGGGATTGCAACGCAAAACTATTGACGAATTAGAGGTACCTGAAGTGAAATAAATATTGTGACAATGATATGATGAATAAAACGTACAGCGTTAATTAACTCTATGAATATTTCTAATTTGATATGGTAGAAAGAACTGAGCCTACCTTCAACGCAACTGCTTGGTCTATTTAATAGAACTATAAGAAAGATTGTAAATCATTTCAATGAAATAGAAGTGGCAGACCTCTCTAAGCAAATAAACGAAGACGATTCGTTTGTTGCAGATATGAAACCTGTTATTAAAACTCTAAAAGAAGAGCTGGTTAGTAATGTATAATAATAGATGTTCGTAGCGTACAGCAAATTATGTACGAGTATTAAAATATTTCTGTTTTTTAAATTATAGACCGAAGCAGCAGTTGATTATGAAACTAAGAAGAACGATAACATTAAACAACTGGAAAATATCAATCTAAGCGAGTGAGTAGAGTTTTTTGAAATGATTATTGTTCAGACATATACAGTATATGCATACTGTATAGTTATAAAAGATGGACGAATTGCTCTACTCTTGTTTACTAGATTTTAATTATAGTTAATTGTAAGCCACATTGGATTAAATCTCTTAGATACTCTATAGCGGGAAAGGAAAGTGAATGGCAAGATGCCCTTCCAAAAGAAAAGCCAATCGGATTAGTTAGTATTAAAAGGTGTGTGATTCAAATAAACATAATTTATTAGCAAAATGTAAGTTGTAGGCAATCTATTCATGTTAATTCTATACAATGCTACGAGTACTTGCATCGAGTGCTAAAGAACTTAAAGCATATTTATTTCAATTTTAGAAATAACGACAGCAAAACCAACCATTTGGTGAGTATAAGAACGCTAATTAGTCTAATTTCAATAAATTTAATAATCTTTTGGTTCTTTGGTACATCAAGGCCCCCAAAACCAAAAAATCCAAGAATAAAGAGAAAAAATTTAAGAAAAAAGGCAACAAACAGTGATGGAAATAGAATGCATGTTTTATTCACTAGTGCAGATGACAATGTAAAATTGGTATTCATGATATAAATACACTGTAAAATTTTTTTAAGGCGAAATTTCATCTATTTTTAACCTACTCTACCTTGTTAATTAATAAAAACTAAGAAACAACCGTTATTCATTGTAAAAGAACGAAGAACGCAAATCAATTTAATTGCATATTGAGTAAAGTTTTATTTGAAATCAAGCCCCATTGTGAATGTCATGAATGATAAACAGATGATTTTGTTAATGAATAATAATTAATGTAATTAGAGCATGAAAACAATAGCAGCATTAAAATGCAAAGTACATCGATTCCTTGTAGTCTAATTTCTCCAAATTTGGTAAACAAGCAAATTTGATCATTGGAGGTGGACCACACATCAGAATTTGTGTGCTAGGCCCTGGTGCTGGCATCCTCTCGCGAAGCATGTCGTCATTAATAAACCCAGAGCTATATTGCCAATCTAATTTATAGGATAGTGATATAACGAAATGATTAATCTATTATAGTCTGCGGGTAGCCTGAAGAGTCTATTACTTGAAATGAAAATATTGAACTTGCCTTGCGGAGGTCTATCTAAGGTATACCAGACCTTGACGTTAGGATGCTGTTGAGAAATTTCTTCCAAATGGTCACGAAGTAGGATGTCATTCTCAGTCTAATATTTCAGTATATTATCATATTCATTAGAAAAGATTTGCTATATAATCTCAGTTCATGACGATGTCGTAATAACATTAATACATCGCACATTACCTGATTTGCAAATAAGAGTGATAATTCAGTCTTATCTTCGGGATCTTTCAAGACAGCTCTAATAATTTGCAGCATTGGAGTAATGCCTGTAAGGTAGAATAGGGTTAAATTGCTATCTATGTTGACGGTTACTACCGTATTACTAATTTTTAGGCAAGTCTATTCACGTATCGAATAGTTTACAAACGCAATCAGACAAGATAGATAAATGTCATCAAGTTGTCTACTCTGCAGTCGACATTTTTTTGATGTGATTTCAAAGCGTAGTAAAGATTACAGCTTGTACTCTTGTATTACATAATAAGAAATTTACCAGTTCCTCCAGCGATTAATCCTAATTTTTTCACATTCTTGATTACAGCATCTTTTTTAGGACTTTCTTTGATGCTTAATTTGCCTACAATTGCAATCATTTAATAAATATAGAGCATTTCAGATGTTGTGGACTATAGTGGGGTAAAGGTTGCTTACGGGAAGTAAAGCTATCATTTTATTACGCTAATAAATAAATCATCCGTTTAAATATGCAAGTGCGTAAGTACATATAAGAATTGATCACTTTTAATCTACACTGATTCGTACAAGAACGCAATAAATGCATTCTTTCCATCATGATTATATCTTACCTCGACCCAAATATGTTACTTTTCCACTTGGTCCGCGTACATCAATTGTGTCACCAATTTTCATCGATTCTAAATATTGTGACATTTTACCTCCATCAGGGAATTTTGGGTGTACATTTTTGAAGTAGATCTGTTCGATAACAAAGATAAAAGGGTTTTGTAAACTTTCATTGAAACTTGCCACTCGTTGTTATTAATTTTTCGTTGGCAAATAAATTTAGCACAAGTTTCCTTTATTTCAAGTTATGGGGATGATGATGCAAGTAAGACTGCTGAAGCTATATAGCCTCATTATATATCTTTCTACCTTAATAACCAGATCAAAATAGCCAACGTCATCATCAGAAGATACTGGGGTATAAGGACGAACTACCAAAGCGCCATCGATAACAGCACTGAGATACATATGCTGACCTATTGCGATAGGACATCGAAATAAGGGTTAATGAATGTTGACATAAACAGCACAATAATTTGACTTGAATACATCCGTAGACTGTTAGACTGTTATAAGTAATTTCAAAAAAGTAAAATTAAAAGTACCAAGTCGTTAATCAATTGAATATTGACGATGATAGTTATATACTAATTTTAGCAGCAGTTAAAGTTGTAAATACCGCAATAAATACATTATACATTATCAAGAGAATAAACAAACCTATCGGCAATCCCAAGATATGATCTGGACTTTGCAGAGCGAATCTGAAGCGTCTGGTGTCATGGCTAATATTCTATTAGAAATGTCATCATCACCATATTAGAAATATTTCGATGGCTACATTTGATTATAAACGGCTATTGTCTAAACGTTTTTTGGTGTAATTAACTGACAAAGTGTGAAAATAGATTAGTAAAGTAATTGCGAAGGATATTGGAGGACTTGATAGAAAATGGAAATACTACTTCCGTTACAACAATGAAATCATTTCCATTCTTCTTCTACCACTACGCAGCAAAGCTGAGAGAATGCATTGCAGTCTGTATTCGACTAGCGAAAACTACTCGACTATAATATATAAGCTGCCATAGACTTGTAGATTGCACGTTTAAAGTTTTCAAACTGCTTTTGAGAATGAAAATGCAAACGCTATTACCATTACGCTACTGGCGACAAATGATTTATTTTTCTACAAAATTATGCAGCAAGGCTTGACAGAATGCCCATTATCCTGTCTATACTAGGTTAGTTAAGCTAGCGAAAACAATCTTGCTTAAACTTAAAGTGGTGTAATACTACCGTAAAACTTGGAGCATTTGCAAAGACTTTAAAGCATAAAGTAATGTATTCCATTTTTAATTGACATGGTTCTAGGGCAAAATAGAAAAATCCTAGTCGATATGAAGCCCATCATAGTTTACTAAAAGATAACGTAGATATAAGCTGCGCGCATAAAATTATATTTAGAATACGACAGACGAAATATAGAAACTGGTTATGGTAAATGAAAGCAGGTGCCTACCTCCTTTTCAATCATTTTAAAGGGGATTTTCTTGGTTGGATCTAACGCAACTGGAGAGGATTTCTTTCCAGGTGTAATAAGAATGCTGTAAATAATTAAAGTGACAATCACAGCACCAACGGCAATCAGAATTCCTTGATTCTGTGATAAAATGAAATAGTTGATGATTCAATATTTATATTTCGCAAACAATGGACATGGTAATATCTGAAGAGTTAAAATTATGAAATGTGACGAGATAAAAGAGTGTCAAGAGAATTGATTCAAGTAATGCGATGGTCCATTTCGATTCCCTACTAATATTTCATTTCATGAAGTGGTTACGATAGCAGAAACCTTAGTAGCATAGAGATAGGAAAACTTGTCAAGTGACTGAGAAGAACACCTTTCCATCTTTGACATTTTTTAGATATTGATCGATATAAAATATAAAGAGCAATCTAATTTGTAGCATTGCAAGTCTAGTAGAGCTACAACAGTTCATTCTGTAAACGAAGTGAAGCCATGATAGCGTAAAATTGATTAAAAGTCTTGACAGGGTCGATGATAGAGAAAATGACGGACCACCTATTTTCACATTAGCAGCAAAGTCATATCGTTCTTTGGTAGAAAAGCATATAACGATGAATAGCAATTTCTATTTAGGTCAATAACTGCCAATGATGTCGATCCTATTTTGTAATATTGTTCGCTGGTGACTTTGATCAAGGTGATTAGATGGATGTCCTTTTGATTAATGTCTCTCATTTGAAAGTAAATTGTGCAATATGATAGAAACAGCAGAGTTACAGTATAGTGTATACAGTACTGCATAGAATTCATCTCGAGAGAAATTACTGCTACGAATGCTATCCTATCCCTTTCAAGCTTCTCAAGGTGCTACTGCAAATCATCATTTGAGTATCTTGTCATCATCAGTACAGTCATCCCTGCATGTCATATTTGAAGCTAATTTCCATTAAAGCAATAAAGGCGATGGAAAGGTATTCTACCCTTGTAGAATCTCTGTCATGATAAATCAATATACAGTACGTGAGAGGAAGGATATGGAGAGATGCTAGGAATTTTAACCTCCTATTGTACTATCACGTTTTACCACTAAGCTACAGTAAATTAGCTGATGTCTTGCAGTGTATAAGACAGCTATGATTTAAATGATTAACCCTACAGGGTTTGAAGTATCATTTATTCAATACGATATCGATCTCCGTGTCTATTACTAGAAAGATGGTTAGCTTAAAATGTAGAATAGCCTTGAGCATCGGGTACTACCATCGACTAGCCACTGAATCCCATATCCAATCAATCCATCTACAGTATAACAACATGTAGGAAAGAGAAAGAGAGAATGGCTTCGAATGTTATCCCCTTCCATTGATTGTATACAATGTATAGTACTATTCGATAATGATTTGGGTCATCCAGATTAAGATCAATAATGGTTTTTGAGGAGAATATATTTCTACGATAGAAAAAATGGACTCTGTAATGTTCAATCTACGTTTTACTTGTGTGCATGACAAGCAGACTAATACCTGGGATACCGTATAAAACTAACAAGTTCCTTTTCCACTACAGTAGTATAGAGCAAAAAGAATAAAAACAAGCGGCTACTAATCGATCTGATCTTACATATTCCAATCTAATCATAATCATCTAGGGAAAATGATTTGATGTGTGCAAAGATAAGGGAAAAATAAAACATCACAGTTTTAAGCTTGGCTCGATCACCCTACTAAATGGACTTGTGCAGCACGACAAAGAATAATACCTGAATAGTGTATCAAACGAACACGTTCCTTTTCCACTAGTCTAGAGCAAAAGCGTTCAAAATGGTTACCGATCTGATCTTACTTATC